>NC_134355.1:53760747-53908247 GCF_048569485.1 Anomaloglossus baeobatrachus
GCTCTGCGGCTGCTGCTGCTCGGTGGCTCGAGCGATGGGCCGGATCCCGGGGACTCGAGCGGCGCTCCTCGCCCGTGAGTGAAAAGGGGTGGTTTGGTTTTGGGGATATTGCCCGTGACACCACCCACGGTTGTGGTGATTGTGTGGACACCACCGCTGCTCTGGACGGGGATTCCGGGAGCGGTGACAGGGAGCAGCTTTGATGTTAGTTCTCCCCTCCGTGGGTAGGGGGTTGGTTGTCTCGGGGCCCGGTGATGGGGTAGGGATGAATGACAGGCGGGTTGCGGGGCCTGGTGAGGTGCAGGGTCGCAGGGGCAGCGCTGTGCCGTACGGCACGGGGGTACTCACTCAGCCTGAGACGATGACACAGTTCTCGGTAAAACACACGGCTGGATGGACGGGTCCCCCAGACGGCTGCGGTTGCTTCTTCCCCGTAGGTTAGTGATGACTGTCTCTCCCTGCACCTAAGTTCAATGTTGGTAGCGATGGGTTCCCACCGGTAACCCGCTCCCCGACTTGGATGTAGGCCGGAGGAGCCCCTTTTTGCCCGCAGGCGCTGGCCCTGGGAAACGGTTGCCCTTGGCGGTGGCGGTGTCTCCCCTTCACGGTTGGACGGTTGCCTTCTGTCGGGACTTGACTGTTTGGAAACCCGGAGGTCCCCTTCACTAACAGATTCGGCAAATTCACGGCGACTCCTAGCCTTGCCGGGGTCCGAAAAGCCCCTGCCAATGGTGCTGGCTTCTCCTTGTGTACCGGTCCGGTACCGCCGGGCCACCGCCCGTCCACGGTCCTTACGGCAAACTCCGATAGGCCACTCCTGCAGACGGTCACCACCGTCCGCCAACCTTGCTGCTCTGTCCGGGCCACACACCCGGACTCTGTCAGTCAGTTGCTCCACTACTACACTTTCCCTCCTTCCACTTTCACTGTCAAAACTCAACTCCTCACTCCTTCACTTCCCTAGCTTAACTGAACTGCTCCTTTTCCCTCCTCCAGGACTGTGAACTCCTTGGTGGGTGGAGACCAACCGCCTGGCTCCACCCCCTGGTGTGGACATCAGCCCCTGGGGAAGGCAACAAGGGTTTTGTGTCTGGCTTAGATGTGCCTAATCGGGGTGTAGGGTGTGGTGGTGTAGTTACCTGTGGCCCCTGGCTTGTCCAGGGCACCACACTAGCTATAGTTAATCTATGTTGGACTGTGAGGTGTGGTGTCCTGGATTTGCTGGTGAAAGGTGTTCTTATTGCTTGGTGCGGTTGTTCAGTTTTCCTCTGTTGTTTTGTAGCTTCTTACTGCTCTTGTTTTACTCCTGGATATCTTATTGTGTTTGTGTGTGCATGCTGTTCCACAGAGTTATGGTTTTCCCTTGTGTGTGAGTATCTTCACATTCCTGTCTCATCCTTCCTTGGGTGGAGGGGGAGAGGTAATCAGATGAGGTCAGGTCCGGTCAGTAGCAGGGCCAGGAAGGAGACTCAGGCATCTTCACCATCAGGAGTATCCCTGAGATTAGGGACAGCATAGGGCCCCCTTAGCTTGAGGGACAGCTTTTGAGCCCCAGTTCCCCAGTTTCCTCTAGTCATTGTGACAAGGATATAGCATGTGACAAGAGCCGTCAGATGTGTTATCCGTAATTACGCCTCATCGATGTCCCTGTCCTCTATTTGGAAGCTCTCCTTCTCAGAAGGTTTTTGGAGGATGAGGTGGGCACAGATGAGGTTTGCCAGCTCCTCTAGGCCTATATTTCATTTGCCTGTACGTTCACGGCAATTCTTCTAAGCCCCAGTCACAATGGGATGTAGGTTTTCTTTTCCTGTAGGTGTTTTAGTAAAATGCTAAATTGCTTATTTATGGATTTATTACAAACCTGTCAGACTTTCAGAAAACAAATATTCTACAGACGTGATGCTTATTTGTCCCTTTTGGGGGTAAAAATCTCCTCCTAATGGCAGCCGTAGAGTCTTTTATTAGGTAAATGCATGGCTTTTGTTGGAGTCTTTCATCACAGTCGTTGTTGAATTGGAAATACAAATAATGTTTTGCCATCTTTTCTTCTTCCTCCCACTCTTCTGTTCCTTAAGAGGTTGCTGCTCACGTACGTACACAGGAGTCTAATGACCTTCGGAGGTTACCGTGATGACTTTATGCTGGTAGTTAACACGCAGACAAAGGACAAGTCAACTGAAAAACTTCTGTTTGCTATGGCAAAAGTAAAGGTAGGTACATTAGCTGAAATACACGCCAGCCGCTCGGAGGTAGGCTTTTATGAATAAAGTACTCTTATATGCTCGGATATAAAAAGCATGAATTAAGCACCTGCGGCTTAAACAAAGCCATGTTTATTATCTTAGCTGGAAGCTTGGAGAGGGAAAAAAGCAATTATAAACTATAAGACCGGGCGAGGTAATTACAAAATGCTCGCTCTTTTGTTCGTCTAGTGGTCTTCTCGCCGGGTTCCAAATTTTGCTCACACAAATAAAATGCGGCGACGGAAACGAGAGAAGCTTTATTTTTTTTTTTAAGCCAAGAAGCCTAGATTGCTACTATTAAAGATAACAGGAGGAACGGCACCTGACCAATAATTTCTGCGAGCAGCAAAACTGATGGGAGTGTTTATATAATGTTTGTTACCTATAGCAGATGAAGTAGAGAGGCCCGGACAGACTACCTGGGTTAGCCCATGTACAGACCTTCAGTATTTGGACAGTATTTTACCTCAGTATCTGTAAGACCAAACTAGGAGTAGAACAATCAGAGGAAAAGTGTAAAGGCCGCTTTACACGCTACGACATCGCTCAAGCGATCTCGTTGAGGTTACGGAATTTGTGACGCATATCTGGCCGCTTTAGCGATGTCGTTGCATGTGACACCTATGAGCGATTTTGAATCGTCGCGAAAACGTTCAAAATCGCTAATCGGTGACATGCCCCCCTATTCCCAATTATCGTTGCTGCTGCGTGTACAATGTAGTTCGTCGTTCCTGCGGCAGCACACATCGCGCTGTGTGACACCACAGGAACGAGGAACCTCACCTTACCTGCGTCCACCGGCAATGCGGAAGGAAGGAGGTGGGCAGGATGTTCCGGCCGCTCATCTCCGCCCCTGCGCTTCTATTGGGCGCCCGCTTAGTGACGTCGCTGTGACGCCGAACTAACCGCCCCCTTAGAAAGGAGGCAGTTCGCCGGACACAGCGACATTGCTAGGCAGGTAAGTAGTGTGACGGGTCTGAGCGATTTTGTACGCCACAGGCAGCGATTTGCCCGTGTCTCACAACCAATGGGGGCGGGTACGCACGCTAGCGATATCGGTAACAATATCGCAGCGTGTAAAGCGGCCTAAGGCCGGCTTTTCACTTGCGAGTTTCTCGCAGTAGTGCAATGCGAGAAAATCTCGCATTGGAATCGGACACATGTTAGTGAATGATTCAGCTCGCATTTGCGATTTTTTTTCTCAGTCCAAATCGGACTGAGAAAAAAAATCGCAGCATGCTGCTTTTTTGCGAGTTTCTCACACCATTTTTCTCAATGATTTCCTATGGAAGCATGTTTAAAGAAGGATCACACACGCACACCAGCGTTCCAATTTGCGAGTGTGGCAGTAACTTCGCTCATTCATTATTCAACAGATGAATGTGACATCACATTTCTAAAGGTTAATTATCTGACACGTGTAATCGAATTAATTTGCAGGAAACATGCATCTCAATCGCATCACACACGCGAGTCAAATCATTAAATTATTCAAAACAAGCATCCCACTTGCGTTGCACTCGGACCTAATGTGAACTAAAAAAAGCAGAGTTTATGTCAGCCTAGTCGGACCGATTTTACACGCATAGGTATGTTTCCAGCCTTAAGGCTATGTGCGCACGTTGCGTTCAGTACCTTGCAGAAATGAACGCATCCTCTGGCAGAATTTGTCATTGTCAAATTTGTTTTTGACCACATAAACGCAGGAAATATGCATGCGTTTTTCTTGCGTATTTGCCGCGTTTTGACCGCGTTTGACATGCATTTTCAGTGCTTAAAATGTGATGCGTTTTCAATACAAAGACACTACTAAATAAAGTTTGAACAATCAAACAATAGGAAAAAAAAATAAAAAATAATGCTTTAAATCATACACTATCATGATAATTTTCTGAAAATGATTGAGATTTTATATTTATGTTAAAAATACATTTAAATTATTGTTTGACTCTTTTTTAAGTTGGGCTGGATGTGAGGGCAAAAGGAAACCCCTTGCCCTCACTTTAATGGCAAAAACGCATACTTTGATTTTGACAAAAAAGCATGCGTTTTGCATCAAAAATGCATGTAAAACGCTATAAATTTGTTTAAGGATACGTTTTGATCATTCTCATTGACTTCAATGTTACCAAAACGCTGCCAAAATGCTCAAAACAATTGATATGTTGCTTCTTCAAACGCAGAAATTTTGACAAATTTTTGTCAAAAAAAACGCAGCATTTCTGGATGCATAGTGCGCACACAATATGCCTATTTCCCATAGACTTTGCTTGGAAATCAAAACGCATGCATTTTTGCATTAAAACGCTGCAGTTCAAAACGCTGCGGAAACGCATGAAAAAAACGCAACGTGCGCACATAGCCTAAGAGAAACACGATCACCACTGCTGTATTTTTTACCAACTCCTGGTTTTGGCTACAAATACTGAGGTAAAAAACTCACCAAATACTCAACATGTGCACTTGGCTACAGGGCATAAAAATCTGGACATTTACTGGCTATGTGCACACGTTGAGTATTTGGTGAGGTTTTTTTTACCTCAGTATCTGTAGCCAAAACCAGGAGTGGAACAATCAAAAGAAAAGTATAATAGAAACACGGGCACCACTCCTGCCATTTTTACCAACTCCTGGTTTTGGCTACAAATACTGAGGTAAAAAACTCACCAAACACTCAACGTGTGCACATGGTTGCAGGGTATAAAAATCTGGACATTTTCTGGCTATGTGCACACTTTGAGTATTTGGTGAGTTTTCATCTCACTATCTGTAAGGCCACGTGCACACGTTGAGTATTTTGTGAGTTTTTTTACCTCAGTATTTGTTGCTAAAACCAGGAGTGGAACAATCAGAGGAAAAGTATAAACACGGAAGCCACTTCTGCATTATTCACCCACTCCTGGTTTTGGCTTACAAATACTGAGGTCAAAAACTCACCGTGTGCACGTGGACTTATAAATACTGAGGTAAAAAAGTCAACCTGGGCATGTGGCCTTACTATCTGGGTCTGCTTAGTAAACCGGTATCAAAGGGTTGGTACGAACATTGCAAAACATCTCCTGTCCACAGTGTTGGGTGATAAGTTGCTGATGACAGGGACACCTACTCCTGGGACACCTACCAATTACATCAATGGGAGTCCTCAGTCCCTTCTACTAATTTGGTCGCATCAGTCACATCCTATAGCCTCTGAATGCAGCGGCAGGGCACAGGATTGACCACCAGACAAGCCCGTGTTGCCAATGTCTTTTATTCCATTGGCAAATTCTGATGCAATTGACCTCTCAAGTGCAGCGGCTTGGCCTGTACTTACAGCCTTCCAGCTTTTCTGGCCTCATTCTCCTTCCTCGATCCAATAAATAGCATGCTCCGTTATGTCCTAATGACAGTGTGAGAGCCGGACTATCCATCAGCGCATGCGCCAACCCCGGTAATGACGCTGCCTGTAAAAAAAATCGCAGGCGGGGAGCAGATTACAAAGACTGACATCTTGCATCGGAGGTATAATTGCCAGTGGCAGCACAGTCACAGATGGATCTTCCAGCTTTTGCAATGTCATCAGGACAGTAATATTTTTTTTTACCTATTACCGTATATCTAATGATAAACTGAAAAACTGAAGAAAAAAACCCCGAAGTATAACATTTGCGTTTTTTGCAGGGTTTTAAGTGAGTAAAGGTAACTTTATTAACATGTACTGTAGACATATCATATGTGTAATGTAATCTATAACAAATAAAGTGCAGCCAAAACTGAAGCAAAGTGCACACAAAAAGCCACCTGTGAATATAGCTTGAGACAGAAGAATTGCAACACTGTATACCTGCAGATTAGGTCTATATCTGCAGGTAAAAATATCATATTCCAAGGTAATAGTTCCTTTTAAAGTTTCAGATAACGGTACATGTGGCATGATATACTTGAAGCAGCTCACTGTGTTATATGGGGAAAGTACTGGTTCTCCATACTCGGAGACCAGCTGAGTATGGAGTCTTAAAGGGAATCTGTCAGGTGATTTTTGTAGCACATTACTAATGTTATTTTTAAATAGGGCTTAAGGAGAGCTTTCAGGATCAGTAAGTTTTATTGTTCTACCTTCTACTGTTATCTTGATGTAAGATCCATAGAATTCAGTGTCTCCTGCAGGCTTGTCAAGTGTATGTAAATAGACTTGCATATTCACTGCTTGCAGTGCATTCACTATCACTGCTGAGAGGTGGGAGGGAATATGGCTGGGGGCAGCAGTGCAAATTCAGTTACTCCCACAGATAGATGAGATAATTGAGTAGGGCAGTTTGTATTTACATATGCTTGACTAGTTACTTATTAGCTTATACTGAGCTTGCAACAAGATAACAGGATAATGTAGAGCAATAAAACTTACTGATCCTGAAAGGTCTCCTTAAGCCCTATTTAAAGATAACCTTAGTATTGTACTAGAAAATCACCTGACAGATTCCCTTTAAGCTCACCATGGCAGAAGAATATGCAAATTAACTATCACAGAATGAAAAAACTCACAAGTGGAACAACACCTCTTTATGCCTTCACATTGAATGATGCATTTTGTGACTTCTCTTAGGAACGCCCTTACTCCTAGGTGGTGTCACATGTATAGGGACATGTTCAGGGCTAGTTCTCACCTTACCATCTAGATCATGTACTTTAAATGGGATTTTTCCTTTTAGCACTGGAGGGGTTAATGCACTTTCTTTTGCAGCAGCAGAGCAGCGGCTCTGTTGAAGGCTCGACCCTGACTACCTCTAAGTCTACCATCGGGATAAGGGACAGCGAAGGGTCCCCAGACTTAAGCGGGCTTTACACGCTATGATATATCTAACGAGATGTCGGCGGGGTCACGTCGTGAGTGATGCACATCCGGCATCGTTAGTGATATCGTAGCGTGTGACAGCTATGAATGAGAAGAAATACTCACCTTCTCGTTCATCGCTGTCACGTCGCTCATTTTCTAAAAATCACTTGTCCTGTTGTTCATCGTACCTGGGGCAGCACACATCGCTCCGATTGACACCCCGGGAACGATGAACACAGCTTACCTGCGTCTCGCCGGCAATGCTGAAGGAAGGAGGTGGGCAGGATGTTTACGTCCCGCTTATCTCCGCCCCTTCGCATCTATTGGCCGGCCGCTGTGTGTCGTCGCTGTGACGCCGATCGTCCCTTCCCCTTCAGGAAGTGGATGTTCGCCGCCCACAGCTAGGTCATTTCGAAGGTAAGTACGTGTGATGGGGGGGTTACAGGATTGTGCGACACGGGCAACAAATTGCCCGTGCCGCACAAACGATGGGGGCGGGTGCGATCGCAAATGCGATCGCACAATCAATTGTAACGTGTAAAGCAGCCTTAAGGGAGAGTCTAGAAGTCTCAATTCCATCTATACCATCCCATTATAGGTGGGAGCAAAGGTTATAAGAAAAATAAAATGGATATTTTGCTTCATAAATTTTGACAAAGAATACATTTTTAATATTTTAACTTTTTTATTTCTCTTTTTTTAGATTTTGGAGATAACTTTGCTGATTGCCAGTTACATAAACACAGCCCAACAGCAAAAAGTGGTTGCCCACCACCTCTCCGCTCCAGCCCTTCTCTCTGCCCAAGAAGAATCGAAAAACAAGCACATGGGAAGCCAGCTGCTCTTGTCAAACAATCGACCCACTAAAGGGCCTACTTTATTATAGGGAAGATGAGACTAATAAGATAAATGATAATAATGCCGCTTCTAAGAGCCAATTGATGTATATAGACACGTGGTCCAAAGAAAGATAACAAACCTCCGGGCCAACAGGTGGCACCACACAATTTACAATACTGGTTGTGCCTTCATGGTACCATCGTTGGAGCGGCAGAGACAACACTTACACCAGCGTTACTGCCCCGTCAGTACTGTGGATGGTCAGGATGACTGGTTAATATGTCCATGATCGTTAGCGTTGGCAGAACTGTGCATTCCTGAATAGTTAACGTAAATGAAGGAGAGGACATCTCTTGATACGACCACTCATACCAATAAAAACAGTTCTGTTAATACAACTAAGGGATGATAGGAGCTGTACTGCAAACATTCCTAGCAGGTACACAGGTACATGTAATGCTGTGGCATCAGTTCTCTGCCCATGTGTATACATCAACCAATGCTCAAAGCCTACATAAAGTTTGGACATTGAAGAGGGTCCCGACAGTCTTAGTCTTAGCATCTGGAGCTCTGCTTTGTTTTATTAAAAATGTGATTCTCAAACGTGAATTAACATCCTAGAAGCCTTTAGGCACCTCATGGGTAAAATTGCAACTCTGCACTTTACCGCTTATTAAAAATCCTTTTTGTTCCCAAGAACACAGAGATTTTTAATTTTACAGTGGTTAGATTACCGTCCACCTCTGCAGGCCGTCAGCGATTGCAGTTTCATAGCTGGTAAGTTTTGTTAAACAGCTTGCAAAAGCGGCTCTGATGCGGGCCGAATAAATTCAGCCTTGGTGCAACTGCGACCCACCAATGATCCAGAGGCTAAGCTAAGCTATCTGTGCTAGGGACTGCAGAGAGCCCAGTTCAGACCAATGGCTCAACCATGTATCCCACCCAAACTGTCAGCCTTCAGGAGCGCACTGCTCCCAGGAAGCAGGAAGGTGGGAAGCTGGGGATTTGTGTGCTCCTGAAGATAGAAGTGGAGAATAAACCTTGAAAGGGAACCAGTCAGGTTCTTTATACCATCCAAGCCAGCATTATACACATTTGCACATCAAAATTCCCTTCCTAATCCGCCCTTTATAACATCATTCTCTAAAATCATTGTGTAACAAAGCATTACCTCCATTTTCGTATGCAAATTAGGACCTTGACTAGTCGAAGGGGCGTTGTTTCCCCAGACTAGTCGGTCCTCTTTCCATGTTATTATACCCCTGTGGGTGTGATAACATGATTTCTACGAGCCGGCGTTATCGCATCTCCTGGGAATTTAGCGCATGCGCATGGCTAATTTCTGTATCGTCACTGCGCTTTTGAGGCTGGGAGTTCGCGTCCCAGCTTCAGAGAGGCGCACTGTGCATGATTGGAAGTAGAGATGCTGTTCTTCAGACTATGCGCAGTGCGACTCTCAAGCTGGGTGTACACGTCCCGGCTTCAGACAGGCACACATGATTGGAAGAACAGCATCTGCACTTCCGATCATGCATATATGCAGCCTCAAAGGAGCAGTGACAATGCCAAAATGAGCCAAGCACATGCGCAAGATTTCCAGGGACTGCAGTGACGCCCGCTCTTGAAAATCATGTTATCATACCAACAGGGGCGTGATAACATCGAAAGAGGGACAAGTAGTCAGGGATAACAATGCACCTCTGATTATTCAAGGCCCTAATTTGTATATGAAAACGGAGGTAAAAAAATGCTTTTTTTTGTACATTGATTTTAGAGAATGATGTTATACAGTGCTGGTTAGGAAGGGAATTTTGACGTACAAATGTGAATAATGCTGCCTTTGATGGCATAAGGGATCTAACAGGTTCCCTTTAAAGGAACAAATACACTAGTGCAATTTCGGTGGAATTGACTAACTGTCCAATGTGTACAGGAGCCTCTGGTGTCTACCCAGACAGATGATGTTGGGAGAAGGAATTTCAATACCCGACTCTTTTGTTCTCAGGATTGATAAATCTACACCAGAGGTATCTGGCAGCGGCTTGCTTTCCTCTCCAGGTGTATTCATAGGTCAGGAGGAATAGCTCTTTGCCAGTCGAATGTTCAGTTGGCAGCTATAAGAGGTTGTGCGGGCACCTTCAGGCTTTGCCATCAAGTTGGCCACAACTCGAAGGTCTCCAACCTCTCACTTCTGCATTGGAAATGACAATGACATTATGATCCCACATACCCACCAAGACCCATGAACCATCAGCAGGTACAGTATGTGCGTTCATAACCTCATGAGCACTTCAATGGGGAAGTGATCGGCACCGGACAACCCCTGGATATCAGCTCTTACCAATATATGGCCCCCATTGAAGCATTCTTCTTGTTTTACCAGGGTGTCCTTCTCCTCTGATATTGTGAGGTCATAAATAATATAGAAATACTCCTAATTTATATATGAATACCCACAGAATATACATTTTAGCTTTGGGAGATGTATTTCCCCGAGGATCACAAAGTTCACCGTTCTCTGTCAATTGGCGGCAAGAGACTCTCATGAATCTGCGCCGCCTGCAAAGATTAATACATTTCAACAATGAGGTGGGGACACCACATGACAGCCCACATGCGCCAGTTCGATGGCATAGCCACAGGGGTAGCACTTTACTGCATTATAAGACAAGCCTAGAGATATAGAAGAGATAATCCGACTACTTATTGAATAAATTAAGTGATTATTCCCGGGAAAATATGGCTTCATTACGTCTATAATAACATAAGAAGCAGCCAGAAGGACCACGGCGTAAGCTCTCCACATTACATTCTATTCAATAATTGCTTTACGCAATTACTGCTACATTACTGCTGTGTATGTTTGTGAAGTATTACTAGTCGTCATTCTGGAAAGCTGGAGGCATGCACTTATATGAATGGAATAATATTAGTTAATTATAGGGACATACATACAAAGCCATCAGAATATTCTGTAGGAATGTATGCCCCCTGTTATGTCCCCGGCCATGGAGAAAGACGAGACCACAAGTCACAGGTTGAGTCTAACGGTATGGAGGTAACACTCATATCATGTACAGTTCATTAGGAATGGCGCGCCATTTCTATATTATTAATCCTCGATTCCCTTCAAACTTTCTACATTCACTATATTGACAAATCAATATCCAAATCCTTATTTAAAGGGTTACTCCAGAAATTATAAGTTATCGTCTATCCACAGTAAACAAGCTGAATCCTCAGAACCCATCCGTGATCCAATTTACCTGCTCAGGTAAAGATTAAAATTCCAGCTTCCTTCAGGCACCACTAGGGAGAGCTCAAGAGCTTACCACATACAGGATTCTTATTGAGATTGAGGCATAAACAGTATGCAGATAGCTCCCTCTAGTGGGGATGAAGGCAAGATGAATTTCATGATTTAAAGGAAATCTGTCAGGTGCAATATGCACCCAGAACCACGAGCAGTTCTGGGAACATATTGTTAATTCGTGCCTAAGGCCCTGTGCGCACTAGAAAAAGGATTTTTCTCAAGAAATTTCTTGAGAGTCTGAAAGATTAGCACACTTGCGTTAAAAAAACGCACCAATAACGCATGCATTTTTACCGCTTTTTTACCGCATTTTTAACGCGTTTTTTTCCGCAGGTTGGTCCCTGCGTTTTTTTACCATTATCTATGGCAAAAAACGCAGGTACCTGCAGAAAAGAGATGACATGCACATTCTTTTTCTCAAGAAATTCTGCACAAAGAATGCCATTGAGAAAAAAAACACAGTGTGCGCACAGCTATTTTTTTTCCATAGGTTTTGCTGGGGAATGTCTGCAGAAAGGTTACAGCCATTTTCTTAAGAAATTTCTGCAGCAAAAACGCAAAAAATGCTGGTAAAAATGCAGTGTGTGCACAGGGCCTCACTGTCCCTGTATCTAGTAGCATAAATAAAGAGATCTTTTGAAAAAGTATTTCTAATTATCCTTTATGATATGCAAATGAGCGCAGGGACTAGTCCCAAGGGGATTAGTTCCTGCACTCATTCTGCCCTCTCAGCATGGTAGCACACCCACAGGGGTGTGTGAACATGCTATTCAATGTAGCATCACCAGCGGTGATGGGCGTAGGTTGTTTTTAACTCCCAGCGGCTAGAAGGACCTTGGGCTTGGCTGACTTGGTTAGTGGGTGTGGCCGGCTTCATCGATGGGCGTGGTGACGTTTCCTTCCGTCCACTATAATCATGAAAGGGGGGGCTTCACCTCCCCTGCACCCACCGCCATCTAGGGGGCCTTAATCCCAGACCCCTGCTTCTATTGTAATAAACTCTATGCCCATATGGACTTAGAAAAATAATGTTGCTTCCTGGTATCAGCTATGTTGGTGGAAGCCCTGTCCCTTCTTGTCACATGGGCATGATGTCAGCAGAGGTTCCTCTGTCCACTGGGATTTAGACTTTACCAACGTGTGTACCTGTATCCGCTGTCACTGCTAATCAGAAGTCCCAGCACTTCCGGTCATGCACACTAGACTTCTCTGAAGCCGGGACACGTACACCCAGCTTCATACTGCGCATGACCGGACGTGTACGGCATTCTGATCAGCAGTGATAGCGAACGCAGGTACGTGCGTCACCTCTGGTGATACTGCATTGAATATCATGTTACTACGCTCCTGTGGGCGTCCTACAATGCTAAGAAGGCGGAACGAGCACAAGAACTAACACTCTTGTGACTAGTCCCTGCGCTCATTAGCATATCATAAAGGATCTTTAGAAATACTTTTTCTAAAGATCTCTTTATTTACTGTATGTTACTAGATGCTTGGACAGTTAGGGGTACTTTGCACGTTGCGACAGCGCTAGCATCGGCTAGCGATGTCGAGCGCAATAGTACACGCCCCCATCGCACATGCGATATCTTGTGATAGCTGCCGTAACGAACATTATCGCTATGGCAACTTCACACGCACTTACCTGCCCTGCGACGTCGCTCTGGCCGGCGATCCGCCTCCTTTCTAAGGGGGGCGGGTCGTGCGGCGTCACAGCAACGTCACACGGCAGGCGGCCAATAGAAGCAGAGGGGCGGAGAAGAGTGGGACGTAAACATCCCGCCCACCTCCTTCCTTCCGCATTGCAGGCGGGACGCAGGTAAGGAGATGTTCCTCGCTCCTGCGGCTTCACACACAGCGATGTGTGCTACCGCAGGGACGAGGAACAACATCGTATCTCCTATTAGTGCGACATTATGAAAATGACCGATGCTACACAGATCATCGATTTTCGGCGCTTTTGCGATCGTTTATCAGCGCATCTAGGCGTTACACGTTGCGACGTCGTTACCGGCGCCAAATGTGCGTTACTTTCAATTTGACCCCAACGATATCGCAGTAGCGATGTCACAGCATGCAAAGTACCCCTTAGGCAGGGATTAGCAATATGCACCCAGAACTGCTCGTGGTTCTGGGTGCATATTGGACCTTACAGGTTCCCTTTAACGGTATAGGCAGGGGATTCTGTAATTTGACTGCTATAAAAATGTAATAAGGAATGGACGAGTAAGGCATATTAAAACAATGAAATGCTGATTAAGAGTAGACATTGGCTTTAAAGTGCTTGGTTATAAGTGCATACACCAAACTATGTCAATAGAATATTTGAAAAATCCAACAAAAAGAACATAAATATCAAGAATTAGATCTACAGAATAAACAGGAATGACGGCTACTTTATATGTAATGTATTCTAATAGATTTATTTTCCTGCATGAGCTCTGACATTACAGAGAATAATTATACTGTGGTAAAGTGTAAAATGACACATAGAGCTAATTATTACTTATTAGCTACAAGTAGGGATTTAATTTATGCGGAATATTCATATTTATTCATTAGCTTAAGTCACTTATGTGTTCCAAGTGTTTGAATACTTATCAATGTAAATTTCTGAGAAATCCCAGTAGTGACGATTATAATCCTGTACACTGACATTACCGTTATTATTCTATGTCACCACAAAAATTAATTGAGAAAATGTGTATTTTATTAAAGAGGAACTTATGATAAATTTTAAAGACCTATTTAATATTAAATAAATAATGTATATTTGCCCTTGAAAAAAAAATATAGCAGAATTTTAGAATATTTCTCGTTCCTGGAGAACAGTTTTTTCTTTTTTCTTTTTTTAAATATTTAATTATTTTCATAGTATTTATAATAAAAAAAATGGCAAAAACCCTCATGTTGATTAGTGAAATAAAATACAAAAAAAAATTACTGTTATTAATTTTATTTAGTAGTCATAAAGATCCTGGCAGACGCCCTGGGGGTTACCCACTGTTGGACAACGCCAAATTAACGGGGTCCGGAGAAGTAGAAAAAAAACAAAAACCTTGTCCTCCACCCCCTCCAGACTGACATTGCTCCTCCGCCGGCCCCCTGGCATCATCTTCTAATTGAGATGCCATGTAAACCCTGCAGCCAATCAGAGGCTACTGATTGGCTGCAGTGTTCACGCTGTTTCTTCCAGCAAACGTTGTCTGTCTGGAGCGCTAATGTGTCGTCCCCCGCCAGATGTTGATAGTCTGGACTGGTGGAATAGCACTGGCCAGGAAAGTGAATATCTTATCTTATAGACCACTTATGGGCTAATCCATTAGTAGACAACCCCTTCAAGTTTTTATTTTTTCATGTATTAGTTGTATTTTTTTTCCAGCTAACCCCATATTGGTCTATCATATATACTGTACAGTAAAAAAAACCTTCTAATTTAATATTCTAAGATTTATTTTTTTTTTTAATTATTTTTTTTATCCTTTACTAGCATTTAATGAAATAAAAAAATTCAATATATTAAAGGGAACCTGTCACCACTTTTTTGCCCTATAAACTGCGGCCACCACCACCGGGCTCTTATATACAGGATTCTAACATGCTATATATAGGAGCCCAGGCCGGGGGTATAACATAAAAAACACTTTATTATACTTACCTAACGGCGCGGTGGGCCTAATGGGTATGTCCGATGCCGGCACCGCCTCTTTTGGCCATCTTTGTGCTCCTTCTTCTCTAGCCGCGGTGCATGATGGGTCCTACGTCATACACACGCGCCGGCATTCAGGTCCTGAGCAGGGCAGATCAAAGTATTGTAGTGCGCCTGCGCAGGGCCGGCGAGTGTGTATGATGTAGCCGCGTCATGCACCCAGACTTCAGAAAGAGGACGAAGATGGACGAACAAAGGAGGTGCCGGCACCAGACAACGGAGACGCCCATTAGGCCCATCGCGCGACTGTTAGGTAAGTATTATAAAGTGTTTTTTATGTTATACCCCCGGCCTAGGCTCTTATATACAGCATGTTAGAATGCTGTATATAAGAGCCCGGTGGTGGTGGCCGCAGCTTATAGGCCAAAAAAGTGGTGACAGGTTCCCTCTAAGAAAAATAGACAGTAGCAAGTGTTTAATTTCTCTGCAGTGCCTCCACAGGCGAGATGAAACATTACACAGTGCCTATTGTATCAAGATATTTTGGGTCCTCCTTTGAGTGACATGCCCTATGCAGTATCTCAGGCTAATAAATTCATGATCTAAGAGGGGGAAAACCCTTATTTTAACCCCTAATTCACTAAAACAGTATACAAAAAGGTTTTTTAAGATTCCTAAAAAGGTTCAGTAGAAGGTAGATTGGGCCCATGAAAGGTACGAGTATTCTTAGCTAAATAACCTAGACAAAAAGACTGACGGCACTCCTAAAATGCAGTCTGAACATTACATATAATAACAAAAAAAAAGACAGTTGCACTCTGAAATGCTAAATCACACAAACAATGAATGCAAGAATATAGACATGCATTACTGTTTAAGGAACTCTAGGAAAAATTGAGATATTTAGCATACAAAAATTGCTATTTTTATATCTGCCCAGTAGCCACGTCAAGGCAGACATAGAAATGGCCATTTTTTTTTTAGGCTAAATATTTCAATATTTTTGCATTCATTGTTTGCACACTTTAGCATTTCAGAGTGCAACTGTCTTTTTTTGTTATTCTTAGCTAAAGTCATATGTGAATATGAATCTCCTGTAAAGTATAACTGTTTCTAATGAGTCACTTGGGAATTATTTCCCTTCCATTTCACTAATAATTGGGATACTGGTAATAGTTTACTCATAAAAGGGTTTTGAGAGGTTAGAAAAAGTGGAACGCCTTTATTTTATTCCAGAAATTGCGCCACTCTTGGCTATAGGCTGTGTCTGGTATTGCAGATCAGCACTATCTGAGCGCATTTAGTGAAGGTGCAATACCAGACATAGCCTATAGACGGGGGTGGCGCTGTTTATGGAAAAGAAATCGCATACAACCTCTCTCTATATTGTGTTCATGTCCTGGAGGCAATAACTTGGTACTGTAAATACTCATCATTAGTCATTGTCTTACTGTTTGTCCTAATAAATGAAATATAATACTTACAAATCAGCGACTCTGAGAATCTCAGGGCCAATTTGATAGCAAATGAAAATGTAGATTAGCTTGTACAATACATATATAGAAGAATATTAAGAAGAGGGATATTACCACCACTTTATAAATCATTCCGTTGGTTTCAGTGGCATTTTCAATAAAAATATATATTTGAGACTTCTGTGTTTGTGTCTTTAACAAAAAAAAAGATTTAGCTCTACAAATATAAACATCTTCTTGATGCACATAAAAAAATTCCAAAAACACTGCCGCGTTTCGCCATGACTAAGGGAGCTTGACGCACTAGAAACGCGTCGGTATTTTTATCACTCCAAGCCGATATGGCTGTTATTTGGAATTTTTAATCCATAACGAATATTTTCACATCCGTGGAGCTGGATCTTGTTTTCATTTTCAGGTGATTTGGCAGAATCACTATCTGTGCTCCGAACAGGACTGGAATCAGGCGTCACCGGTGAACTGGACCTTGTTTCTTTAAGTCTTTAACAATGAACAACAAACAAACGCACAAAAAGGATAGAACTTAAAGAATTAAAGAGGTTGACCACTACTTTTACATTGATGGCTGATAGCCCTTTGCACACTACGACATCGCAAGCCGATGCTGTGATGCCGAGCGCGATAGTCCCCGCCCCCCAGCGCAGCTGCGATATCATGGTGATAGCTGCCGTAGTGAACATCGCTACGGCAGCTTCACATGCACTCACCTGCCCTGCGACGTCGCTCTGGCCGGCAACCCGCCTCCTTCCTACGGGGGCGGGTCGTGTAGCGTCACAGCGACGTCACACGGCAGGCGTCCAATAGAAGCGGAGGGGCTGAGATGAGCGGGACGTAAACATCCCGCCCACCTCTTTCCTTCCGCATTGCAGACGGGATGCAAGTAGGAGATGTTCCTTGCTCCTGCGACTTCATACACAGCGATGTGTGCTGCCGCAGGAAGGAGGAACAACATCGTACAGTCGCAGCAGCCAAAATAATGAAAATGACCAACACTACACCGATCATACGATACCGTGATCGTAGTTAAAACGATTTACACACTACGATGTCGACAGCGACGCCAGAAGTGCGTCACTTTCGATTTGATCCCACCAACATCGCACCTGCAATGTGGTAGTGTGCACAGGGCCCCTTATTCCTAGGATTGGTCTTCAATGTCTGGCCAGTTGGGGTCTGACACCCTGCATCCCACATAATGATCAGTTCTGGAGCTGCCCCATCAACTTATAGTGGCCGCAGATGTGCAGCACCCGGCCACGGCCACTATCAGAATTTAGGGCAGCTCCAGAACTGAGCATTTCTGACCGCCTGCTACTAATACCGCAGTCGGCACAGAGAACTGTGGGGGTGCCGGGGTTTTGGACCCTGGCCATTCAGATATTGATGACCTACCCTAGGATCCACCATCAATGTAAAAGTAGTGGACAACCTCTAATTTCCACACAAAATCTTACAAGCATGGATGATTTCCATCACTATCTCAAATGTCCATGGGTTGTGTCTGGTATTGCATTTAATTTCTATTTATGTAAATGTACCTGAGCTGCAATACCATGCACAACCTGCAGACAAGTGTGGCGCTGTAGTCACTTTTCCTCTGTCTTCCTCCAGCACACAGATACAATTAGGTCCAGAAATATTTGGACAGTGACACAAGTTTTGTTATTTTAGCTGTTTACAAAAACATAATCAGAAATACAATGATATATATATAATATGGGCTGAAAGTGCACACTCCCAGCTGCAATATGAGAGTTTTCACATCCAAATCGGAGAAAGGGTTTAGGAATCATAGCTCTGTAATGCATAGACTCCTCTTTTTCAAGGGACCAAAAGTAATTGGACAAGGGACTCTAAGGGCTGCAATTAACTCTGAAGGCGTCTCCCTCGTTAACCTGTAATCAATGAAGTAGTTAAAAGGTCTGGGGTTGATTACAGGTGTGTGGTTTTGCATTTGGAAGCTGTTGCTGTGACCAGACAACATGCGGTCTAAGGAACTCTCAATTGAGGTGAAGCAGAACATCCTGAGGCTGAAAAAAAAGAAAAAATCCATCAGAGAGATAGCAGACATGCTTGGAGTAGCAAAATCAACAGTCGGGTACATTCTAAGAAAAAAGGAATTGACTGGTGAGCTTGGGAACTCAAAAAGGCCTGGGCGTCCACGGATGACAACAGTGGTGGATGATCGCCGCATACTTTCTTTGGTGAAGAAGAACCCGTTCACAACATCAACTGAAGTCCAGAACACTCTCAGTGAAGTAGGTGTATCTGTCTCTAAGTCAACAGTAAAGAGAAGACTCCATGAAAGTAAATACAAAGGGTTCACATCTAGATGCAAACCATTCATCAATTCCAAAAATAGACAGGCCAGAGTTAAATTTGCTGAAAAACACCTCATGAAGCCAGCTTAGTTCTGGAAAAGTATTCTATGGACAGATGAGACCAAGATCAACCTGTACCAGAATGATGGGAAGAAAAAAGTTTGGAGAAGAAAGGGAACGGCACATGATCCAAGGCACACCACATCCTCTGTAAAACATGGTGGAGGCAACGTGATGTCATGGGCATGCATGGCTTTCAATGGCACTGGGTCACTTGTGTTTATTGATGACAAAACAGCAGACAAGAGTAGCCAGATGAATTCTGAAGTGTACCGGGATATACTTTCAGCCCAGATTCAGCCAAATGCCGCAAAGTTGATCGGACGGCGCTTCATAGTACAGATGGACAATGACCCCAAGCATACAGCCAAAGCTACCCAGGAGTTCATGAGTGCAAAAAAGTGGAACATTCTGCAATGGCCAAGTCAATCACCAGATCTTAACCCAATTGAGCATGCATTTCACTTGCTCAAATCCAGACTTAAGACGGAAAGACCCACAAACAAGCAAGACCTGAAGGCTGCGGCTGTAAAGGCCTGGCAAAGCATTAAGAAGGAGGAAACCCAGCGTTTGGTGATGTCCATGGGTTCCAGACTTAAGGCAGTGATTGCCTCCAAAGGATTCGCAACAAAATATTGAAAATAAAAATATTTTGTTTGGGTTTGGTTTATTTGTCCAATTACTTTTGACCTCCTAAAATGTGGAGTGTTTGTAAAGAAATGTGTACAATTCCTACAATTTCTATCAGATATTTTTGTTCAAACCTTCAAATTAAACGTTACAATCTGCACTTGAATTCTGTTGTAGAGGTTTCATTTCAAATCCAATGTGGTGGCATGCAGAGCCCAACTCGCGAAAATTGTGTCACTGTCCAAATATTTCTGGACCTAACTGTATATGTAGGGACTAGTGATGAGCGAGTACTAAAAAGCTCGGGTGCTCGAGGCTCGGGCCGAGCATCCCAAGATACTCGTGTACTCGGCCCGAGCACCGAGCCCAATGTTATCCTATGGGGGACCCGAGTATTATTCTGAAATGACCACCGGCAGCATGTAGAAACCACAAAACTGTAAATTAAAAAAAAAAACGTGCGTGTGTGTGTAAGCGTGCATATATATATACACGCGGAGTGGAGTGCGGGAGGGGCCGTAGCCGAGCGGGGAAGTGTCGGGCTAAAGGCACGGTCATGCTGTGAGGGCCGGCCAATCACTGCAATTCCACAACAGGGCTGTGGCATTGCAGTGGTCTGCCAGCCAATCCCTGCATAAGGGCTGGCTCTAAAAAGAGCGCCAACATGAAGACCACGAGTACAGCACGAGTATTGCGAGATTACTCGGTCCTCGCCGAGTAGCCCGAGTACAGTGATACTCGTGCGAGTACCGAGTAGTAACAAGCATACTCGCTCATCACTAGTAGGGACATCCATGCACACGACTGGACTGGTTCTGTGATCCGTCCAACTATTTTGCCTCCAGGGGGTTTCATATTGATGAGCAATCTTTAGGTTCGGTAATCACTATCAGATTGGTGGGGGTCTGATGCCCTGGACCACCCATGGATGAGCTGTCAGCATTATAGCTGGTGGTGTACAGAGCATGGCTCCATACACCGCATAGTGGCCGTTCTCAGGTACTGCAGCTCACCTCCCATTTATGTCAATAGAAGCTGAGCTCATGTACCAGAAAATGGTCCATAAACAGTGGTTGGATGTTCGCTTTTCCAGTCTCCATATGCCATGTCCTGTACATCCAATCACAGTGGGAGCTAAAATGGCTGATTGATAGGTGGTGCTGGGTGTCCGACCTCCCCCAGTCTGATATTGATCGGTTATCATCAAATCTTACATACATCCCCTCTAATTATATTCTATTTCGGAACACTGGGACAGGTCGTAATATGGTTACAGTGGAGCAGAAGAACATGGCGCCTGCCTGTAAATCCAGACCTACTAGCGGGGATGTAGAATTTGTAATGTCTCCTATTCAAAGGATAACTGATATCTGTTATGGGGGGCTGTCTGATAATAAAACCCAAAGGAATATCAGACAGTCATGGTCCACCGTGCAAATGTGGCGCCCTGGACAAGCCAGGGGCCACAGAGAACAACACCAACACACCCCAGACTCCCAGCAGGCACACTGAAGTCAGAGCACAAAACCCTTGTTGCCTTCCTCCAGGGGCTGATGTTCACACCAGGGGGTGGGCCAGGCGGTTGGTCTCCACCCACCGAGGAGTTCACAGTCCTGGAGGCGGGAAAACCAGGCAGATGAGTTTGGAGAGGAGTGAGGACAGTTGAGAAGTGAAAGTGAGAGAGGAGAAAAGTGACAGCTAAGCAGCCTGAAGTTGGTCCGGGTGTGTGGCCCGGACAGATCAGCAAGGTTGGCAGACGGTGGTGACCGTCTGCAGGAGTGACCGATTGGAGTCTACCGTAAGGACCGTGGACGGGCGGTGGTCCGGCGGTACTGGACCGGTACACAAAGAGAAGTCAGCACCATCTGGCAGGGGCTTACGGACCCCGGCAAGGCTAGGAGTCGCCGTGAATTTGCCGAATTCGTTAGTGAAGGGAACCTCCTGGGTTTCCCAACAGCCAAGTCCCGACAGAAGGCAACAGTCCAACCAAGTGAGGGAGACACCGCCACCGCCAAGGCAACCGTTTCTCAGGGCCAGCGCCTGCGGGCAAAAGGGGCTCCTCCGGCCCATATCCAAGCCGGGGAGCGGGTTACCGGTGGGAACCCATTGGAACCGTACAAACTACTTAGGTGCAGGGAAAGGCAGTCACCACCAACCTGCTGGGAGAAAACAACACCGCAGCCGTCTGTGGGACCCGTCCATCCAGTCGTGTGTTTTACCGTGTGTTTACTGTGTCTTCATCTTTGGCTGAGTGAGTACCACCGTGCCGTGCGGCACAGCGCTGCCCCCGCGACCCTGCACCTCACCAGGCCCCGTAACCTGCCTGCCATCTATCCCTACCCCATCAGCGGGCTCCGGGACAACCAACCCCCTACCCACGGAGGGGAGAACTACCATCAAAGCTGCTCCCTGTCACCGCTCCCGGGATCCCCGTCCAGAGCAGCGGTGGTGTCACCAAAATCACCACAACCGTGGGTGGCGTCACGGACAATAACCAAAACCCCCACAAACAAAATCCCCTTTTCACTCACGGGCGAGGAGCGCCGCTCGAGTCCCCGAGATCCGGCCCACCGCTCGAGCCACCACCGAGCAGCAGCAGCGGCAGCCAGACCCGAGCAGTGGGAGAGCGCAGCGTCCCCTCCTCCGCCCGCGACAACTTGGCGTCACGAACAGGATCCTACCGTTCTACCGACTGGTGGAAGTGCGCCTTGTGTGACCGCCGGAGGTGTCCGGCCGGAAAATTTGAAAAGCCGCCATCTTGGGCGCGAAGAATTCCCGCTCGAGCGTCTCCTCGAGTAGTAGAGGCGCAAAGGCCAAAACCCCGCCCCTGTAAAGGAGGGCCCGGAAAGAGACTAAGGGGGACGAAATGGCGGCTGGTCACATGTGAGCGCGGCTATAAAAGCAGGGACGCCAGGACCCTGTGGCCATCTTGTTGCTAGTTCCTGGAGAGCACGATTGCTAAGATGTCCACTCCAACTAACAGCAGCGAAACCCCTGCGCCCGGCAGAGCGGCGTGGGTGGAGGACCGGACCGCCCCGCTGAATCATCGTCTGCAGGCCCGCATGCAGCTCCTCCTGGAGGAGTGGAAGGCAGACATGGCGGACGTGGTGGCTGCTATGCGGAAATGCGAGGTGGAGGAAGATTTGGAGGAACGGGTAAAAGACCCACGTCCCTGTATTCCCGAGGGATCGGCCACTGCGGCTGAGGGGCCCGGCCTACACCCGTTCACCCTGCTGCCTCCCCCGTTACCCGCGTTAGTCACTGCTGCCCCGCCACTAGGCCCACTACCTGTCCAACCGGTAGCGGTACCCTGCCCGTCCGCCCAAGCGGACCGACTGGTCGCAGACGCCCGGGGCAGCCCTGAACTGCTTCCCCAGGGGCCACCGGAGCCGAGTCCCCTTAACGAAAATGTGTTGGAGGCCCCGGCAGTGATTGCACCGGGTTCCGTGCCCGAGCCCGGGACTGTGGCATGGATGAGGGCCAGAGTAGTTGAGTTCAACCAATGTCAGCAGAATCAGATCTTCCGGATGATGGAGCAGTGGACCCATGAGGTGGAAATGCTGGTTGCAGCTGCCCCAAGGTATGGAATGGGCTCAGATGTGACGGAGCCACGGGTAACCCACGTCCCCATGTCCTACCAGGACCGGCCACTGCGGCTGGGGGGCCCGGTCCTGTCACAGCCCTCACATCGTCCCTGCCGTTACTCATGGGGCGCCTCAGCGTTAGTCAACCTGACCTACTGCCCCACACTACCGTGGAAGAATCAGATGTGCTGGAGACTGGAAGCCAGGAGGCTGCGGCAGCTGGCGGCAACCCGCCTGACGCAGAGACAAGTGATAGTGACTCCAGCTCCGGTGCTGAACCCACTCCTGAAAGTGAGGAGGCAAGTGAGCGTCTCCGCTACGTGGGAGAACCGGTAGTCTATTACACCGCGCACAATGGTGGAAACGGATACCGGGCACCCCTTTCACAGCAAGCCTGCCACTGCATGTTTGATATGCTGGTGGCAGAGGATGCAGCAGACACCGAAGAGTCGGAGTAAGGGCAATGGAATGCCATTGTCACCGTCCCCGTTGGGACCACCAGCTGTGTGTGTTGAGAGTACTGTTTAAAGTTGAAAAGTTTGGAAAATGATAAGTAAATGAGTAACGTGAAAAAGTCACCTGATTTACTGCAATGTGATTTGAAACCGGTCGTTGCCGGCAACTGGTCCCCGTTGGGACCCCCTTAACCATTTTACATAAGGAACTACTTATGAACAAGCCTGAGAATTTGCAAGGCAACCACAAACTAGTGGCATGTAAATATGTTTGTTGTGGCTTCTACCGTTACCGCCTCCGGAGAGGCAGATTGGAGGAAGGGCCCGCAGTGGAGCAGGCTGGGGCCCAGCCACCACCGGAACCGGTGGCGATCCTCTGGGGGTTTCAGGGGTTCCCCATGGACGTGGGTCCCCTGAAAAGGACAGAACCCGCTCGGGCAACTTGTGCAGGACTGGGGTCAAGGGGTGCTGCCTATTTGCTTAGGGGCAGCATCAGGGCCAGGTTGCTTGGGTGGGAGAGAGCGGAAGCCGTAACCGTTGCAACGTTTAAGTAAGAGTACCTCCCGATGTGGGAAGATGTTATTATAATTGTATTGTATGTTACCGTTTTACCTTTTCTATTTTTCAGTTGGTGAAAATAAAACCGGTGATGGACAGGCAGCCCACGGACGGTCTGCATTTAACTAAGGGGGAATGTGGTGCCCTGGACAAGCCAGGGGCCACAGAGAACAACACCAACACACCCCACACTCCCAGCAGGCACACCGAAGTCAGAACACAAAACCCTTGTTGCCTTCCTCCAGGGGCTGATGTTCACACCAGGGGGTGGAGCCAGGCGGTTGGTCTCCACCCACCGAGGAGTTCACAGTCCTGGAGGCAGGAAAACCAGGCAGATGAGTTTGGAGAGGAGTGAGGACAGTTGAGAAGTGAGGACAGTTGAGAAGTGAAAGTGAGAGAGGAGAAAAGTGACAGCTAAGCAGCCTGAAGTTGGTCCGGGTGTGTGGCCGGGACAGATCAGCAAGGTTGGCAGATGGTGGTGACCGTCTGAAGGAGTGACCGATTGGAGTCTACCGTAAGGACCGTGGACGGGCGGTGGCCCGGCGGTACCGGACCGGTACACAAAGAGAAGTCAGCACCATCTGGCAGGGGCTTACGGACCCCGGCAAGGCTAGGAGTCGCCGTGAATTTGCCGAATTCGTTAGTGAAGGGAACCTCCTGGGTTTCCCAACAGCCAAGTCCCGACAGAAGGCAACAGTCCAACCAAGTGAGGGAGACACCGCCACCGCCAAGGCAACCGTTTCTCAGGGCCAGCGCCTGCGGGCAAAAGGGGCTCCTCCGGCCCATATCCAAGCCGGGGAGCGGGTTACCGGTGAGAACCCATTGGAACCGTACAAACTACTTAGGTGCAGGGAAAGGCAGTTACCACCAACCTGCCGGGAGAAAACAACACCGCAGCCGTCTGTGGGACCCGTCCATCCAGCTGTGTGTTTTACCGAGAACTGTGTCTTCATCTTTGGCTGAGTGAGTACCACCGTGCCGTGCGGCACAGCGCTGCCCCTGCGACCCTGCACCTCACCAGGCCCCGTAACCTGCCTGCCATCTATCCCTACCCCATCAGCGGGCCCCGGGACAACCAACCCCCTACCCACGGAGGGGAGAACTACCATCAAAGCTGCTCCCTGTCACCGCTCCCGGGATCCTCGTCCAGAGCAGCGGTGGTGTCACCAAAATCACCACAACCGTGGGTGGCGTCATGGACAATAACCAAAACCCCCACAAACAAAATCCCCTTTTCACTCATGGGCGAGGAGCGCCGCTCGAGTCCCCGGGATCCGGCCCACCGCTCGAGCCACCACCGAGCAGCAGCAGCCGCAGCAGCAGCCGCAGCAGCAGCGGCAGCCGGACCCGAGCAGTGGGAGAGCGCAGCGTCCCCTCCTCCGCCCGCGACACAAAGACTCTGCTGCAGACTATGGCAGAGGATAAGGGGTATCTTTAACTACGGAAGCAATACGTCTCAGTGACACTACAGCCAATCACGGCGTGTACTGTTAAAGTCACAGCGACTACCGTATTTAGCATTAACGTAAAAGGGATAGGTTAATGAGTGAGGAACAGTATATAAGTGTGCCACTGTAAATAGTAATAGCACAAGTGCAGAGTGCAATACCTCTGTTAAACTCACAGAGGAATATAATTAGAAAATAAAGCAATTCCTCCCTTACTTGGAGGGTGTGTGGTATGGTCTCTGTTAATGGTCACAGAGACAAAAGCAGTGAGTGTGAAATGGCACCTACCTAGGTCCGTTCCTCTAGTGGTGCCAGGAGACGGACAGCAGCGTAAGCCGCACAAAGCTCCTACCTGCGTTCGCTCCACTAGTGTGCGAGGACACGAACCACTAGATATGGCACCTGCCTAGGTCCGCTCTTCTAGTGGTGCAAAAGAGATGGACAGCAGCACAAGCCGCACAAAGCTCCTACCTCTGTTCACTCCCCTAGTGTGCGAGGATACGAACAACTGCTAGACGCAGTATAAGGAAGTTACCCTAGCGGCAACGTCCACCTACGAGTAGAATCACAAGGCCCAGCCGGACCATGTGCCTCAGGCACCTGCCTATGTCCGCTCCACTAAGAGGTAAGGATACGGACCGCAGCCAAAGCTGTAAGGTATAAGAACGCTACCCTGCCGGTAGCGCTCACCTAACATAGACAGAGAGATGCCTAGAGGAACGCGCACAGAGCGTCTACTCTTATGCATGAACCAAGAGGACTGAGCGGCGTGCGTCAGGGTCTTATATAGACTCTGTGCCTCATCCAATATGGAGCACACCAGAGCCAATCCACTGCCAGAATGACAGCAATGACGTCACGCTGGGCTATCACCGAGCAAAGCGTCACAAGCACATGACCAGCGACCAATCGGCATAGAAGGTGTCATAGACATGTGACCACGTGTCACAAGCACATGACCAGCGGCCAATCAGCTTAGAAGGTGTCAGAGACATGTGACCTCGTGTCAGCGATGATGTCACCCGCACATGTGCAATGGCTCCAAGATAGGACTTAGTCTCCAGCGCTTGCACATGTGCAGTAGCAAGAAATCTGAACATAGTCTCCAGTGCTCGCACATGTGCAGTAGCAAGAAATCCGAACATAGTCTCCAGTGCCACAGCAATCGTAACAATATCTTTTATATTGGTGACCCTACCGATCCTAAAAAATGGGGCTGAAATGAGGTCAGAATAGAGTGGTGACCATAGAGTTAAGCCCTTGGTTCTTTCTAATGCCTCTTGCACATGGATTACCTTGGATGAGCGTTCTCTGTGGTTTTAATGGATGGAACTCGTACCCATATTATCCTATGGGGCTGTGCACATGATGGATTACCTTGGATGAGCACTCTCTGTGATTTTGATGGCACTCATACCCATGTTGTTCTATGAGCTGTGCACATGATGGATTACCTCGGATGAGCGCTCTTCATGGTTTTGATGGATGGTACTCATACCTATGGTATTCTTTGGGGCTGTGCACATGAGCGATTTTTTTTTTCCCTTGGACCGAGTGGTCCACTGAAAAAATTGCAGACATGTTTGATTGTGATCTGAGTGTCAACTCAAAATCAACAACACAAGTCTATTAGGGTCCTTGAAAAACATTGCACCACACTCGGATGACATCCCAGTGTGGCCTATATTTCACAGACTAACAGAATGGAGAAGGTGGAGAAACTTTATTTTTTCTCACTCCACGTCCGACAAAACTAATGCAACTCTGATCAGAATAATTGGACGCTTCTCTCAGCTGAGAAGAAAACGGTGGTGAGGGCCGACCTTCATAGTCACTAAGCGCTGACAGGTGTGGCCACTGCTCTATCCAAGAGAGGAGATTGTAGGGTCACAGTGGTCGCTCTCCCCGAGTTCTATCCATATAAAACAGGGGACATACTAAAAAGAATGAAGAAAAGGAATGAACAAAGAGAATGAACATAACTTCTTGGTTCCAAATTATAAAGATGAATAATAGGTTTCTTAGACATCATAGACATGGAATTAACATAGAATATATGGCGATACTAGGGAAATGTACAGCAGAGAAGAGCAGGGAGTAGGCCTCATTACTCCACTGGCCAAGGAGATCACCCCAGGTACTTCCAGGCCGACCGGATCGCCTTCACCACCTGTGACGGTCTCCCAGGACTAAACTGTTGCAAAGTAAAAGAAAAGAAGGTAAAGAGACTGTTGTTTGTGTCGGTTCTTTACACTACCTGATTAACCCTGCACCGTCCCACCATTGCATAGACTTTCATAAGCACCTACGGTTGCCCCAGGGTACCGCTCCACCTATGGGGAGCAGAACCATCCCAGCTGCCATTCCATCAGCCCCGGAGGCCCTATCCAGCAGCGGCGGCTCCATAGCCGCAATCCACAGGTGGTGTCATGAATATATTTTCCATAAACTTTATTATAATCACCTTCCCCAGCAGTCGTCATATTAGTTGACCCCGCCAGGGTCACGGAGCCGGGCCCTGCCACCGCTGACTACCCCCGGACTAGTCCGGCCCGGCACCGGGGTGTCCCAGAGCCCTGGGGGTGGGCGAGTCATCTGTCTCTCACTTTCCCTGTCTCTCTCTTTCCCTGCCTGTATCTCTCTTTCCCTGTCTGTCTCTCTTTGTATGTCTCTTTCCCTATCTGTCTCTCTATCTCTTTCCCTGTGTCTCTCTTTCCCTGTCTGTCTCTATGTCTTTCCCTGTATGTCTTTGTCTGTGTGTCTCTTTCCCTGTCTCTCTTTCCCTGTCTGTCTCTCTCTTTCCGTCTGCCTCTTTCCCAGACTGTCTCTATATCTTTCCCTGTCTGTCTCTTTCACTCTAACTCTTTCCTTGTCTCTCTTTCCATGTCTGTCTCTTTGTCTGTCCCCTGTCTGTCTCTCTCTTTCCGTCTGCCTCTTTCCCAGACTGTCTCTATATCTTTCCCTGTCTGTCTCTTTCACTCTCTTTCCGTCTGTCTCTTTGTCTTTCCCTGTCTGTCTCTCTCTTTCCGTCTGCCTCTTTCCCAGACTGTCTCTATATCTTTCCCTGTCTGTCTCTTTCACTCTATCTCTTTCCGTGTCTCTCTTTTCCGTCTGTCCTCTTTGTCTTTCCCTGTAAAAAAAATTTGTTTAAAAGAACAGAGAGTCCTTCCTCAGTGGTTGATACCTTTTAATGGCTAACTGAAAAGATGGTAATAATTGCAAGCTTTCGAGACTACTCAGGTCTCTTCATCAGGCATGGTATAACACAAAATCTGAAGAGTCACGTATTTATACACAAACAGGACTTAGAATAGTGCAGTCCTGTTGTGTATAAATACGTGACTCTTCAGATTTTGTGTTATACCATGCCTGATGAAGAGACCTGAGTAGTCTCGAAAGCTTGCAATTATTACCATCTTTTCAGTTAGCCATTAAAAGGTATCAACCACTGAGGACTCTCTGTTCTTTTAAACAAATTTTTTTTATCTCTACTGGCTAACACGGTACAAAGATATATTTTACTTGTATCTTTCCCTGTATGTCTTTGTGTGTCTCTTTCCCTCACTCTTTCCCTGTCTCTCTCTTTCCGTCTGTCTCTTTCCATCTCTATATCTTTCCCTGTCTGTCTGTTTGTCTGTGTCTTTCCCTGCCTTTCTCTCTGTCTGTCTCTTTCCCTGCCTCTCCTTTCCCTGTCTCTTTCCTTGTATATCCTTCTTGTATGTCCGTCTCTATATATTGCAACATATCTAGAAAAGTGCAAAGTGTATTTTCTAACCACAAATTTATAAAAGGTTTCTTTTCAACCCTCTGGGTCCATCTTATCAATGCTTGTTAGAGGTTTGAACCACTTCAGCCGTATACTTCATAAGTCACATCGCACACAGCTCGGGCTCACATTATACATGTGTAATATACAGCTGGGAGAAGTGAGGACAACGGCGGAGGTTACAGCCCCACATCATGTAGTCACTCCTTCTATCTATGTGACTCGAGAGTGAACGTTGCGAATATAAACTACATTTCCCGGCAGGCAGTTCGGCAGTGACGTCCTCAGTGTGCGCCGCGGCCTAGCGTTACTATAGTGACGGAAAAGCGTTTCCGAGGCCGCTGATGTTTATTATACAGACGTGATGCCGCGCTCCAGGTACTGTGCGTGTGCTGAGGAGGGGGGACACGGGTGAGACAGAAACCGGGATCCGATCCCCGAACATCCCTGGAATCCATATCTGATGTGGCCACGACTGATCGAAGCGATCGCATCGGCAGTCGGCAGAATGGCCTTCGTGTCTGTAGCCAAGTTACAGGGGCTTTGTGAAGAAAAGCAAAATCATATACTATGCAGCAGCTTACACGTTATTCGTTTTTATTTTATTTATTAATTATTTATTAGGGTTTTTTTTTAATAATTTCTGTGAGAAGTGTAACTTTTTACACGGAGCCCTGGAGGCGGTTATCACAAGCGTCAGTGCTAGTGAGCGGGCACTACCATGCCTGGTACTCATAACTAGTAATGAGCGGGCACTACCATGCCTGGTACTCATAACTAGTGATGAGCGGGCACTACCATGCCTGGT
Source organism: Anomaloglossus baeobatrachus (assembly GCF_048569485.1). Taxonomy (NCBI): domain Eukaryota; kingdom Metazoa; phylum Chordata; class Amphibia; order Anura; family Aromobatidae; genus Anomaloglossus; species Anomaloglossus baeobatrachus. The sequence goes on from NC_134355.1 coordinate 53,790,735, forward strand.
ATTCATAACTAGTGATGAGCGAGCACTACCATGCCTGGTACTCATAACTAGTAATGAGCGGGCACTACCATGCCTGGTACTCATAACTAGTGATGAGCGGGCACTACCATGCCTGGTATTCATAACTAGTGATGAGCGGGCACTACCATGCCTGGTACTCATAACTAGTAATGAGCGGGCACTACCATGCCTGGTACTCATAACTAGTGATGAGCGGGCACTACCATGCCTGGTATTCATAACTAGTGATGAGCGAGCACTACCATGCCTGGTACTCATAACTAGTGATGAGCGGGCACTACCATGCCTGGTACTCATAACTAGTGATGAGCGAGCACTACCATGCCTGGTACTCATAACTAGTGATGAGCGAGCACTACCATGCCTGGTACTCATAACTAGTGATGAGCGAGCACTACCATGCCTGGTACTCATAACTAGTGATGAGCGAGCACTACCATGCCTGGTACTCATAACTAGTGATGAGCGAGCACTACCATGCCTGGTACTCATAACTAGTGATGAGCGAGCACTACCATGCCTGGTACTCATAACTAGTGATGAGCGAGCACTACCATGCCTGGTACTCATAACTAGTGATGAGCGAGCACTACCATGCCTGGTACTCATAACTAGTGATGAGCGAGCACTACCATGCCTGGTATTCATAACTAGTGATGAGCGGGCACTACCATGCCTGGTACTCATAACTAGTGATGAGCGGGCACTACCATGCCTGGTACTCATAACTAGTGATGAGCGAGCACTACCATGCCTGGTACTCATAACTAGTGATGAGCGGGCACTACCATGCCTGGTACTCATAACTAGTGATGAGCGAGCACTACCATGCCTGGTACTCATAACTAGTGATGAGCGAGCACTACCATGCCTGGTACTCATCACTAGTGATGAGCGAGCACTACCATGCCTGGTACTCATAACTAGTGATGAGCGGGCACTACCATGCCTGGTACTCATAACTAGTGATGAGCGAGCACTACCATGCCTGGTACTCATAACTAGTGATGAGCGAGCACTACCATGCCTGGTACTCATAACTATTGATGAGCGAGCACTACCATGCCTGGTACTCATAACTAGTGATGAGCGAGCACTACCATGCCTGGTACTTGTAACTAGTGATGAGCGAGCACTACCATGCCTGGTACTCATAACTAGTGATAAGCGAGCACTACCATGCCTGGTACTCATACCTAGTGATGAGTGAGCACTACCATGCCTGGTACTCATAACTAGTGATGAGCGGGCACTACCATACCTGGTACTCATAACTAGTGATGAGCGAGCACTACCATGCTTGGTACTCATAACTAGTGATGAGCGAGTACTACCATGCCTGGTACTCATAACTAGTGATGAGCGGGCACTACCATGCCTGGTACTCATAACTAGTGATGAGCGAGCACTACCATGCCTGGTACTCATAACTAGTGATGAGCGAGCACTACCATGCCTGGTACTCATAACTAGTGATGAGCGAGCACTACCATGCCTGGTATTCATAACTAGTGATGAGCGGGCACTACCATGCCTGGTACTCATAACTAGTGATGAGCGGGCACTACCATGCCTGGTACTCATAACTAGTGATGAGCGAGCACTACCATGCCTGGTACTCATAACTAGTGATGAGCGGGCACTACCATGCCTGGTACTCATAACTAGTGATGAGCGAGCACTACCATGCCTGGTACTCATAACTAGTGATGAGCGAGCACTACCATGCCTGGTACTCATCACTAGTGATGAGCGAGCACTACCATGCCTGGTACTCATAACTAGTGATGAGCAGGGCACTACCATGCCTGGTACTCATAACTAGTGATGAGCGAGCACTACCATGCCTGGTACTCATAACTAGTGATGAGCGAGCACTACCATGCCTGGTACTCATAACTATTGATGAGCGAGCACTACCATGCCTGGTACTCATAACTAGTGATGAGCGAGCACTACCATGCCTGGTACTTGTAACTAGTGATGAGCGAGCACTACCATGCCTGGTACTCATAACTAGTGATAAGCGAGCACTACCATGCCTGGTACTCATACCTAGTGATGAGTGAGCACTACCATGCCTGGTACTCATAACTAGTGATGAGCGGGCACTACCATACCTGGTACTCATAACTAGTGATGAGCGAGCACTACCATGCTTGGTACTCATAACTAGTGATGAGCGAGTACTACCATGCCTGGTACTCATAACTAGTGATGAGCGGGCACTACCATGCCTGGTACTCATAACTAGTGATGAGCGGGCACTACCATGCCTGGTACTCATAACTAGTGATGAGCGAGCACTACTATGCCTGGTACTCATAACTAGTGATGAGCGAGCACTACCATGCCTGGTACTCATAACTAGTGATGAGCGAGCACTACCATGCCTGGTACTTGTAACTAGTGATGAGCGAGCACTACCATGCCTGGTACTCATCACTAATGATGAGCGAGCACTACCATGCCTGGTACTCATAACTAGTGATGAGCGGGCACTACCATGCCTGGTACTCATAACTAGTGATGAGCGAGCACTACTATGCCTGGTACTCATAACTAGTGATGAGCGAGCACTACTATGCCTGGTACTCATAACTAGTGATGAGCGAGCACTACCATGCCTGGTACTTGTAACTAGTGATGAGCGGGCACTACCATGCCTGGTACTCATAACTAGTGATGAGTGAGCACTACCATGCCTGGTACTCATAACTAGTGATGAGCGAGCACTACCATGCCTGGTACTCATAACTATTGATGAGCGAGCACTACCATGCCTGGTACTCATAACTAATGATGAGCGAGCACTACCATGCCTGGTACTCATCACTAATGATGAGCGAGCACTACCATGCCTGGTACTCATAACTAGTGATGAGCGGGCACTACCATGCCTGGTACTCATAACTAGTGATGAGCGAGCACTACCATGCCTGGTACTCATAACTAGTGATGAGCGAGCACTACCATGCCTGGTACTCATAACTAGTGATAAGCGAACACTACCATGCCTGGTACTCATAACTAATGATGAGCGAGCACTACCATGCCTGGTACTCATAACTAGTGATGAGCGAGCACTACCATGCCTGGTACTCATAACTAGTGATGGGCAAAAGGTTATACACCGGGGGCAGTGGGGCCGGAGGTTATACACCGGGGGCAGTGGGGCCAGAGTTTATACACAGGGGGCAGTGGGGCCGGAGGTTTTACACCGGGGAAGTGGGTCCGGAGGTTATACACCGGGGGGCAGTGGGGCCGGAGGTTATACACCGGGGGCAGTGGGGCCGGAGGTTATACACCGGGGGCAGTGGGGCCGGAGGTTATACACCAGGGGCAGTGGGGCCAGAGGTTATACACCGGGGGCAGTGGAGTGGGGCTGGAGGTTATACACCGAGGTCTGTGGGGCTGGATGTTATACACCGGGGGCAGTGGGGCCAGAGTTTATACACAGGGGGCAGTGGGGCCGGAGGTTATACACCGGGGAAGTGGGTCCGGAGGTTATACACCGGGGGCAGTGGGGCCGGAGGTTATACACCAGGGGCAGTGGGGCCAGAGGTTATACACCGGGGGCAGTGGAGTGGGGCTGGAGGTTATACACCGAGGTCTGTGGGGCTGGATATTATACACCGGGGACAGTAGGGCTGGATGTTATACACCGGGGGCAGTGGGGCTGCAGGTTATACACCGGGGGGCAGTGGGGCCGGATGTTATACACCGGGGGGCAGTGGGGCCAGATGTTATACACCGGGGACAGTGAAACTGAAGGAAAAACTGGACTCAATGGATAAAGACCCTGTTACACGCAAGGACGTATCTAACGAAATATCGCCGGGGTCACGGATTCCGTGCCGCACATCTGTCATCGTTAGCGACATCGTTGCGTGTGACACCAACGAGCGGCCGTTAACGATAAAAAATACTTACTAAGTCGTCCATCGTTGACACGTCGTTCATTTTCAAAAAATCGTTGGTTGTTGAGGACGTAGGTTGTTCGTCGTTCTTGTAGCAGCACACATCGCTACTTGTGACACCTCGTGAACGACGAACTACAGCTTACCTGCGTCCTCCGGCAACGCGTTGGGAATGACGGAGATGCGGCTGCTCTCCGCCCCTCCGCTTCTATTGGTGGCCCACTCTGTGACGCCGAACGAACCTCCCCCTTTCAGGGGAGGTTGTTCACCTCCCACAGCGACATCGTTAGTGAAGGCAGTACGTGTGACACGGACAAGCAATATTGTGCGCCACGGGCAGCAATTTGCCTGTGACGCACAAACGACGGGGGCGGGTGCCATCACTAGCGATATCGCTCCGTGTAAAACCCCCTTAAGGCTTGTGTCCCAATTCTTTTCTTCATGTTGTGTATTACAGATCAGTGACACTGAGGGGACGGCCATTACAATTAATAGAGGCATATAAATGACATAGCGATGAATCCTTGTTTTCAATGTGCGATTTCCATTCCCTAAACTGATACGAGTATGTGACGGGGTATGCGACAGAGCAGTAAGGGACGCCAGGCCAAGGAACAATCCAATAAGATTTAATGAGGCAGGGAGCATAAAACATGCAATATTAAAATGGTTCTTTAGAGTCCACACAAAGGAAATAGGTCCGGGGCGCCAAGGAGAATGCAAAAGTCCTCAAAGTCCAATCGTCCATGTACGGGTGATAAGGAGCTGGCCTTAGCACAGGTCCTCACCCTTCACTCAACAAAGCATAACTAAAAACTAAAACATGGGGCTGAATCTCCCACCCCTCCTTAGATCCACCCCCTTAACATTTGCTACTTGTAGCTAGAAAAGGGTTCCTAGACACAGCCTCCAGAGATTGTGTACTAGGCAAGCCCCCTGCAGAGGAGAACAATATATATGCAACCCCCCCCCCCCCAAATCAAGGACAATAGCTACGGCTGAAGCCTGATTGCAATATGATACAGGCTGGGGGGATATAATGTTACAACCCCTTCCCCCCTCAATTGGTGTACGGACTAGTGACCTCAACAGGTCGCTTGTCAAGTTCACGTAAACATGGTGGACCTGACTTAGGGCTCTTCTTGCCTGGACAATCCGTCTGCATTTTGGTGTTGGCTGCCCCTTCTATATTGTATGGTAAAGTTATAGGGTTGAAGAGCCAGGCTCCATCGTAGTAATCGTCCATTGTCCCCAGAGACTCTGTTCAGCCAGGTGAGGGGATTGTGATCAGTAACCACAGTGAATTCTCGTCCATACAGATACGGCCGTAGTTTCCTAAGGGCCCACACTACGGCCAGACATTCTTTTTCAACAGTTGCATAGGCCACTTCTCGGTCCAGCAGTTTCCTGCTGAGGTAGGCGATGGGGTGCTCCTCCCCGGCTGCATTCACCTGGCTGAGGACAGCTCCCAGTCCATAAGCAGAGGCGTCCGTCTGCACAATGAATCTCCTCTTGTAGTCTGGAGCAGCCAGAACAGGGTCGCAGACCAAGGCGTCCTTCAGCCGGTTAAAAGCCTCATCACAGGCTGGAGTCCAGATCACCAGCCGGGGCATCGTTTTCTTCGTGAGGTCTGTAAGGGGCTTGGCCACACTGCTGAAATGAGAAACAAATTTTCGGTAATAACTGGCAGTGCCCAAAAAAGCCATAACTTGTTTCTTGGTTTGGGGTACAGGCCAGTCTCTAATAGCCTGGATTTTGGCAGGTTCAGGGCGTAACTTCCCTCCTCCTACTCGATGCCCTAGATATTGGACTTCACCCATCCCCAATTGGCATTTATCAGGTCGAATAGTTAGGCCTGCTGTGAGAATCCGGTCAAGAACAACAGCTACTTGATTCAGATGTTCCTCCCATGTGTGGCTGAAGATGGCGATATCATCCAGGTAGGCACAAGCGAAGTCGCCACATCCCCGGAGGATCTGGTCCACCATTCTCTGAAAGGTTGCAGGGGCGTTTTTCATTCCGAAAGGCATGTTTAGAAATTCATACAGACCAAAGGGGGTTATGAAAGCCGACTTTTCTCTACCTTCCTCCGTCAGGGGAATTTGCCAGTATCCCTTACTGAGATCCAAGGTGGTGACGTATCGTGCCCCAGCTAGCCGGTCTAGAAGTTCATCAATGCGAGGCATTGGGTAAACATCACTGATGGTATGGTCATTTAGTCGTCTGTAGTCCACACAAAATCGAGTACTCCCATCTTTCTTGGGTACTAACACAACAGGAGAGGCCCAAGGACTATGGGAGGCCTGAATCACCCCAAGCTGTAACATCTCCTCCAGCTCATGCTACATGGTGTTTCTAACTGATTCTGGTACCCGGTAGGGAGCCTGTTGTATGGGACGGATGCCCTGAGTGTCCACATGATGTTGGGTTACTGTGGTTCGACCTGGTCGGGATGAGAAAGCAGCCTGTCTCTGATGGAGCACTCCCAGCATTTGTTTTTTCTGTAAGGAATCTAAGTGATCTCTCAGAGGAACCTGTTCCACAGTGGATGGGGCTCTGGCTGCTTCAACAAGATCAGGTAATGGGTCCTCATCCTCCTGCTCATCTTCTGAAGCCAGCCGACAGCTTGCTATCATAGGTAATGTCCGGTCATGGTACTCCTTAATCATATTCACTTGGACAGTCCTTTGTCTTAGTCCCTGATCATCTAGAGCAAGAAGGTAATTGGTGTCGTTTAGTTTTCTGAGAACCCGGAAGGGACCCTCCCATGTTGTCCGGAGTTTATTTTGCCGATGGGGAACAATCATTAAGACTTGTTGTCCCTCTACAAATTCTCGATAGCGTGCTTTGCGGTCATACCATGTCTTCTGTCTGGTTTGAGCCATCCGTACATGATCCTGAGCCAAACTAGCAAGTTGAGCCAGGGTTTCCCGAAGCTTGAGGACATATGGAACAACAGGGCTTCCTGTATCTTCAACTTGCCCCTCCCAATATTCCTTTAGCAGAGTTAAGGGTCCTCTGACCTTTCTTCCATAGAGTAGTTCAAAGGGGGAAAACCCAGTGGACTCCTGGGGAACTTCCCGATAGGCAAACAGGAGATGGGGTAGGTACTTCTCCCAGTCGGAATCACTGTCAGTGAAGGCCCTTAGCATATTTTTCAGGGTTTGATTAAACCGTTCACAAAGTCCATTGGTTTGAGGATGGTATGCTGTAGTTCGAATTGCCCGTACTCCACAGGGTCGCCACAGACACTGCACCAACTCTGACATAAACTGGGAGCCTTGGTCCGATAAGATTTCACTGGGGAATCCTACTCGGGTGAAAATGGTAACAAGGGCCTCGGCCACCTTGGCTGCAGAAATACTTGACAAGGCCACGGCTTCTGGATATCGGGTGGCATAGTCCACAACAGTGAGAATGTACTGCTTTCCAGATTTGCTTGGTCTAGCCAGTGGTCCAATGAGATCGACAGCTACTCTTTGAAAGGGTTCTTCTATTATAGGGAGTGGTTGCAAGGGTGCCTTTGGGTGATCTCCGGGTCGCCCTCTACGCTGACATATGTCGCAGGTTCGGCAGAAATGCGCCACTGCTTGAGAAATTCCAGGCCAATAGAAAATTTGAGTCAATCGTCTCTCGGTGTGGGTTTTCCCTTGATGGCCAGCAGTAGGAATGTCATGAGCAAGGTGTAATAGGGAAATTCTGTATTTCTGAGGAACAATCAGCTGTTTGCTATAAGTCCAGGGCTTATCTAAGGAGTCAGCGTTGGTAACTCGATATAGGAGTCCATTTTCTCTGATAATTTTTTCCCCATTTTCTCCTAACTGCCCTACTTCAGCACGAGCTCTAAAGCTAGCCAGGGTGGGGTCAGTCTCTACCTCTTGTCTAAACTGAACTTTATCCCAAGTGACCTTCATATGAGACCCACAAGAAGAATCACTCACCAGCTGTGACGGCAGTTCGGGTGGCCTCAGTTCCATTGATGGGTTGAACACGTCCACATCTGCTGCTCTCTTTGCTTGACTTCTGGTTATCGCGCCGACAAAGTGGCATTGAAGATTCCCCACATCATTCCCTAGAAGAATGTCTGCAGGAAGGCCGCTCATCACACCAATCGTGCATTGTTTTGCTCCAAAGCCATAATCCAGGGTCACACTCGCTCTTAGAATATATCTCTGAGTACCTCCAGCCAATTCAATAGCAATTCCTGGTCCCTTTTGCACTGCTTCTGGTTGAATTACTCGGGGATCTGCGATGGTGAGAAAAGCCCCAGTGTCACGAAAGCCAACAACTTTTTGGCCATCCAGCACAACCTCCTGTAGATGTTTATGCTGAAGATCAGAAGAACGGGCGGCTGTGACTCGCACCCCATAGACTCCTGGTAGGGAAGTCAACATATCAGAGTCACTTGGCAAATCATCAGGGAATGAATCCAGCTCTTCTCCTGTTGAGGGTGTCTGTAGATAATGAACAGGCAAAGGGGGTCTGTAACTGTTTTGCCTCTGAGCACCTGGACAGTGAGCTTGCAGATGACCAGGCTGCCCACATCCATAACATCTGCGTTCTATGAGTCTTTTTGCACGTCGTACTCCCAAAGAGGAGGCAGGAGTAGTAGGAGGCACATTCACACGGGGTCCGCCATGTGTTGGTAGTCTATTGGGACGGTGAACATTGGAGGCCAAAGGACAAGGGACCACTGGTGTTGGGGAGCTGGTAGTTTTTTTGTCACCGACTAGTAGCCTTTTCCATTGAGGCTTGATGGTGAGCACCTCATCAGCTAGAGCGGCAGCTTGTTCCACAGTTGACGGCTTTCTCTCACGCACCCATTCTCTGATTTCCGCAGGGCACCTGGCATAGAACTGCTCTTTCAGGATGACCTGGAGGAAGGTCTCCCAAGTTAAGGCTCCCTCTCCCTCCAGCCAGTGATGGCATACTTGTTTCAGTCTGTGGGCAAACATCTTGAAAGACACTTCTCCATCACAGGCTAATGTACGGAACTTAGTCCTATAAGTATCTGGGGTCACGGCATAATGTTCCAGAATGGTCTGTTTTATCTCCCCATACTCACAATTCCACTGAGGGTCCATAGCTCTATAGGCGTCGGCAGCTCCACCCTCCAAGAGGCCCACCAGGTGTCTGCCTCGCTCTCTTTCTGGGACTTCCATTAATCGGCACTGATGCTCAAAGTCCTGGAAGAAGCCCTCAATGTCACCTGCAGCTTCATTAAATGGCTTAAAGTCCTTGCGGGACACTCTGGAGAATTCCCTTGTAGTGGGTGCTGTGGGTACAGTTTGTCTGGAGCCTCTAGCTGCTTCCACAGCAAATCTCCTCTCCAGCAATGCCCTCTCTTGAGCTCTGCGAATAGCATCCATCTTATATTCAATGGTGACCTCATCTCCCAGCAGTGCCATCTCCTCCTCATACCACACAACCCATTGACTTTTTTGGGTATTTACCTCCAGCTCCCATCTTTCCTCCCTTTGCTGTGGAAATTGTTCCTCGGTGCCATCTTGCAGGCAAGCGTTTTCCAATGCCTCAATTAGTTGCTCCTTAGAGAGTCCTTTGTAACCGACTCCTAATTCACGGGCCATTGTTTGTAGGCTCACCACAGTCCAGTTCCTGTATCCTGAGGTTCTGAATCCAGATGTTAATGGGCCGTTGTCCTCCATTCTTGCTGCTCTGATCCCGCTGCTGCCACCAGTTTGTGACGGGGTATGCGACAGAGCAGTAAGGGACGCCAGGCCAAGGAACAATCCAAGAAGATTTAATGAGGCAGGGAGCATAAAACATGCAATATTAAAATGGTTCTTTAGAGTCCACACAAAGGAAATAGGTCCGGGGCGCCAAGGAGAATGCAAAAGTCCTCAAAGTCCAATCGTCCATGTACGGGCGATAAGGAGCTGGCCTTAGCACAGGTCCTCACCCTTCACTCAACAAAGCATAACTAAAAACTAAAACATGGGGCTGAATCTCCCACCCCTCCTTAGATCCACCCCCTTAACATTTGCTACTTGTAGCTAGAAAAGGGTTCCTAGACACAGCCTCCAGAGATTGTGTACTAGGCAAGCCCCCTGCAGAGGAGAACAATATATATGCAACCCCCCCCCCCCCCCCCAAATCAAGGACAATAGCTACGGCTGAAGCCTGATTGCAATATGATACAGGCTGGGGGGATATAATGTTACAGAGTAAATATAGTTTTATGCTAACATGAATATCTCCATCTATTACCTCTGTATTACAGACTGCAAAAAAACCCCAACATGCTGCTTATGGAGCATTATTGTCCACACACATGTCTACTATTGCCAATAACAGCCAACAGAATTATGAATGCAGCTCTGGAGTAAAAGACACTACAGGCTGCAATTCAGATTCAGTACAAGGTCCTGTAATGTTTGTGCACAAATATATGTGGAGAACAAACTGTACATAAACTGCTGAAAGGTGAACACACAGGTCATGGTAGACTGTCCCGCTATAATATCACCGCTGACGCCGTGTTGTCCTCCTCTGATGGGACGTTTGTCTTTTTTTCAGTGATAATCTTTGGGACCTGGCAGTCGCCGAGGTGCAGGCGAAAGAAAACACCGAGGATGAATCCACAGCGTCTGCAGAGACCGACAGATCCGTGTTCTTCATAGGCAACAAAAATGGGGTAAAACCTCATCAAGGCCGATCCTGGGGGCAGGCAGATTCCAAGAAAAAGCCGCCGTGTACACATATCCTTAGGCTGAAAACACACGTGCAGTTTTTGGTGCAGTTTCTTGAGTTTCTGTGCTAAAAACAGCATCCTGTGATTCCATCCTACATGTGTTAATAACTATTAAAACCAGACACTGACCTAAGAAATTAGTAGGGACTGTCAACAGAATGATTTGATACATCTGACCGTGTGTGGCCCTATTCCTTTTCCTTAGTGTCCGTCCTTACACAGGATAAACGTCTGTCACCATTAATGACCTTGTGGATGGGATTGATAGTAAAGTGTCAGTCTTTGCTGATGACACCAAACTATGTAGGATATTAAAAACTGACCTTGATAGTACAATATTACAAAAAGATCTGGATAAGATGTCAGAATGGGCAGATACTTGGCAAATGAGATTTAATGTTGATAAATGTAAAGTAATGCACCTAGGACGGAGTAATCCTATAACTGCGTATACATTAAATTGAAGTAAACTCAGGACTACAGAACAGGAGAAGGACTTGGGTATTCTCATTACAAATAAGCTGAGCAGCAGCACTCAATGTCAGGCAGCAGCTGCTAAAGCAAACAAGATTCTAGGGTGTATAAAAAGAGAGATTAGATCCCGTGATCCCAATGTATTGTTACCCCTCTATAAATCACTTGTAAGGCCACATCTGGAATATGGGATCCAGTTTTGGGCTCCACATTTTAAAAAGGACATAAAGAAGTTAAGGGGGCTTTACACGCTACGATATCGTTAATGTGTTATCGTCGGGGTCACGTTGTTAGTGACGCACATCCGGCGTCATTAATGATATCGCAGCATGTGACACTTCCCAGCGACCTTAAGCGAGCTCAAAAATGGTGAAAATCGTTCACCATGGAGAGGTCGTCCCAAAACCAAAAATCGGTAATGGTTGATTATCGATGTGGTTCGGCACTCCTGTGGCAGCACACATCACTGTGTGTGACACCGCAGGAGCGAGGAACGTCTCCTTACCTGCCGCCGGCCACAATGCGGAAGGAAGGAGGTGGGCGGGATGTTACGTACCACTCATCTCCACCCCTCCGCTTTGATTGGCCGGCCGCTTGGTGACGTCGCTGTGATGCTAAACGTCCCTCCCCCTTGAGGGAGTGATTGTTCAGCAGTCACAGCAACGCTGCCGACCAGGTAAGTGCGTGTGACGCTCCTGTGATAATGTTCGCTGCGGCAGCGATCACACGAAATCGCATGCACGACGGGGGCGGGTGCTTTTGCGTACGATATTGCTAGCAAGTGCTAGACGTATCATAGCGTGTAAAGCCCGCTTTAGAGTCAGTTCAAAGTTACATTGTATATATCTGTTTAGTATTAGTAGCATTTTATTCTGACCTTCTTCATTTTTTCCTTTTGTTTTGGACATAGGGGAAAACCAGCATCATCCTGCGCTGTATCGACAGGTATTCCTTAACTGTTCCTCCAGTATTCACTAAAAGTAACCAAAGTGGATAATATGGGATGGGAGACTTCTTAAAGGAGCATTTGCTAGGACAGGACCTTCTGATTTCCTGGGGTCTGACCTTACAGTAGGGAGTACCAGATGTCTCCTCCACAGTCCTCCCTGACCATTATGTAATAACATGCTTCATGGTTGGGATATTGGGGGTCACAAAGAGTCGCTGCTGTGACCCAGTCTTGAATAATCTTAATGACCCATATACACAAGTTGCCCGTGGCCGTTAGACGGTTGCCAATCGGCTACTTTTAGTTCAGTTGTTGATTGTTAACTGGCCTGTTTATACATGTCGACCACAATTCAAAACTATCATTAAAGGGGTTGTCCGCTACCTGTAAAGTTGTCTCCCTTGAAAAAAAAAAAAGAAAAAATGTTGCACCGGCGCCGTCCCAGAGATATCTGCTGTTGGTTTGCTGGGGTCCGCGTGGCATTATGTTGCTTGTGCCCTGCAGCCATTATTGACGTGTTGCCCTCTCACTACTTCCACTTGTCCGAGAGAAGTAAGAGCACAGCAAGAGGGATAATTTCATTCAAAAAGGGTTGTTCTGGTAGTGGACAACCCCTTTTATTCAGGGAGTGTCAGCTCAGAGCTGAAGTTATACGTGTCGCCTAGAGCGAAGGGGAAGAACGACATGTCGTAGGCCACATGATGTTCTCCAGCCGGAAGGGCGACATGTCAGTAGTCACATGACGTTTGCCCAGCTGTCGACAGAGAAGGGAAAGAGGAACGTGTCGGCGGTCACACGCCGTTCTCCAGCCGCCGACAGAAAGCGAGGATGACATGTTAGAGGTCACACGACGTTCTCCAGCCGCCAAACGAGAAGGGGAAGAGCTACTTGCCAGTGGTCACACGACGTTGCCCAGCTGTTGACAGAGAAGGGGAAGAGAGATGTGTCGGTAGTAACACATCGTTATCCAGCCATCTACAGATAAGGGAAGAGCGACGTATCGGTGGTCACACAACGTTCTCTAGCAGCCGACGGGAGGGTAACAGTGATGTGTCAGCGGTCACACAACGTTTTCCATCCACTGACAGAGAAAGGGAAGAGCAATGGGTCGGTAATCACACAATGTTCTCCAGCCTTTTACAGAGAAGGGTAAGAGCGACATATCTGAGGTCACACAACATTCTCCAGCCGCCGACAAAGAAGGGGAAGAGCGACGTGTTGGCGGTCATAAACCGTTCTTCAGCCTCCGAAAGAGAAGGAGAAGAGCGATGTGTCGGCAGTCAAACAGCGTTCTCACTTCACCAAAAGAGAAGGGGAAGAGCGACGTGTCGGCGGTCACACGACGTGCTCCAGCTGCTGACAGAGAAGGGGAGAGTGACGTGTCGGCGGTCACACGACGTGCTCCAGCTGGACATACTGATAGTGTACACTAACGGTGTGACCTGTATCTTTGGTTGGTACATCAGTGCGGATGTGTGACTTATGGACTTGTTCCTTTATCATACTTGTGTTGCTTACTGAACATTTTGTATCCTGCAGAGGATGTTATATCACTATTTAGTGTGATAACGCTATCTCCTACAGTCTTACCCCTGTTACTCTATAACTCCTGCATTCCTATATAATAAGCCTATACCAGTCCCCATATGATATGTGAAATATTCACCTCACTGATCTAAGGCTTTGTGCCTATGACCTTTGGTAGAATTAGTTAGTTGGCATTGCCAGTAAAGGCACCTGTCTTTTCACACAAAACCTGTAGAAAAATATGGCCGTGCTACTTGCAGAAAATCAGATATAATGGATAACATTATAGCATCCGATAACGACTATTGTAGTGCGGCCATATTGAATGTTAGGAAGCTGCGAGCACCGAAGACCCTCTTTCTTCATCGTTCCTTATGGGAGACCCAGACCATGGGGTGTATAGCTTCTGCCTCCGGAGGACACACAAAGTACTACACTAAAAGTGTAGCTCCTCCCTCCGAGCATATACACTCCCCGGATGACAAATCCAACCAGTTCAATGCTTTGTGTTCAGGAGGTCACACACACATGCATCCTCTGATTTTTGATTTTTTATTTCAAAGATTTGGAAGAAAAGCGGGTCCAATCTGGACTCCCGGCATGTCCCTTCTCACCCCACTGTGTCGGCGGTGCTGTTAAGGTTGATTTTACAAGGCTGGAGCCTTCACATGCCGCGCTCCTTCACCATCCCCTGAGGCTCTGGCTTGAAGTGGGAGCCATCACGGTTCTCACTGCTTTGCAGGAGACCGGTCTCCATCCGCAGCCCTTTTCAGGATCCTGCCGGACGGAGCGCTCACCTCCCAGGGACCTGGCACCTGCGTCTCACAAGCTAAGTACTGAGACGTTATTACCACAGACAGTGGTCTTTCCAGGGGTCCCTTGTACTTTATATGTTGGGGAGAGTGTGTTATATGACTGTGTTAACATTTCCGGCCGGTTCTCCAGTTTTCACTGGAGAACCGCGCCGATGGTGCCTGCACACTGGCCGCATGTTTAAATCTAGGCCCCGGCTTCGCCTGAGGCCTAGTTTCGATTCTCTACCCCTGCATGTCAGTCAGTGCAGAGGGACAGTGTGGCTCCGCCCAGCGGCTGTTCAGCACAGGGAACGGACACTCCTCACTGAGGAAAGATTCCCTCTCCTGTATACCTCATTTGCCCTCCAGATCCAGCTCTCACAGTAGGCCCCGCCCCCTCTCCTCGCTCCGGCGCCATTTTCTCAGCGTTCTCAATGTCTGCATAACCACATTGTGACAAATGGAGGCCTGGGCTGGGGGATCTGGAGGGCACAGAGATGTCCCTATGTTAAACGGTCTGGCAAGCCACAACCTCCGGTTGTGCAGCTGCTTATATACTCTGTTTATATACTCTGCTGGGGGTCATTCTGGACAGAGCCCCCACTTCTGCAGCATGTCTCACATCAGAGCAAGGCTGCAAGGCTGTTCTTATTATACACTGCATGTAGACTCGTACTGCCTGTACCGAGCACATAACCACATTGTGATGCTAACATAGTGGTCTCTCAGCCTGGAAGCTCATCAGTGGTCCCTCCAGCTGCTCCGGCTCCGGTGGCTGATCCCCCGGTTTGGGCAGAATCCCTCTCTCCAGGGGACAGCTGTCCCGGACACTGCTGAGCATGCATCAGCCCCCTTCTCAGGGCGCTTCTGCTGCTACGGCTCGCTCAGCAAAGCTCACAGAGGATTCCTCATCTGGTCTCAGTCCCCGTCCTCCTAAAATGGAGTCGCAGGGTCCCCTTTCCTTCCTCGTCCCGCAGCTCTGATTCACGAGCCGACTCGCAGGACGAGGAGGATGCTTTTACTAGGGGCTCGGACGCTACGTCATGTACATTGATCTGTCCGAAGGTGACGCAGATGCTAATGATTTGATTCCGTCCATTATATTTGTACTGGACCTCAATCCGCCTGTATCAGGGGAGCATCCCCCTCTGGCAGAAGGGCATCAGTATACCTTAAGAGAACAAGGAGTGTGTTCCTTAACCACTCCAGTTTGTCAGCCCACTGTGTCCAAGCCCAGAGCCTGTCCTGACAGACACTTCCCAAAGCGTGGTTCTGATGACTGTTTCCCCCTCCCACCAGTGGTGGTCAAGGAGTGGGCTCATTCACCAAGGGTGGACCCTCCGGTGTCTAGGCTTTCAGCCCGGACAGTTGTATCAGTGGCTGACGGCTCCTCTCTAAGGATCCCACTGTCCGCCAGGTTGTCCTTCTGGCCAAATCTATATATGAGGCGGCAGGGGCCTCGTTCTCCCCATCTTTTGCAGCAGTGCAGGCTCTCAAAGCCATCTCTGCTTCTCTGGAGGAGATGCATCCCCTCACCTAGGGACTTTATGCCCGAAGTGGTTGCCTTAACTTCCAGGCTTCAGTCTTTTCATCCTAGGCCATGTCTGCCATGCTGGAGACTGTCACCGCACTGCGGTGGCCTCGGCTACTTCCCTCGCTATCCGCAGGCTCCTGTGGCTTCGAGAGTGGAAGGCAGATGCTTTTTAAGAAGTTCCTTTCTTGGTTCCCCTTTGCTGGGACCAGTCTATTCGGTGAACAACTGGATGAAATTATTACGGAAGTTTTTTGGCAGGAAGAGTACTTCCATGCCACAAACCCAGGAAACCTGTCCAGGGCAGGAACCAGTCGAGGTTTCGTTCCTTTCGTTCCTCTAACTGGTCGTCCTCTAAGCCCTCGGCCTCGTCCACTAACTCAGCCAAGGTCCGTAAACCAACTGGCGCATGAAGCCGCGTCCTCAGAAGTCCGCAGGAGCTGCGGCCACCAGGCAGCCTCCTCTTGATTATCTGGCCGCGCCAGCAACGTCCTTGGTCGGTGGCAGGCTCTCCCTCTTGGGCGACGTGTGGTTTCAACACGTCTTCGATCAGTGGGTGTGGGTTACCATCTCCCACGGCTACAGAATAGAATTCTATCCAGCCCGCCAAACAGATTTTTTCTGTCAACTCCCCCCTGCTCCAAGGCCGCCGCCTTCTCACAGGCCGTGGCATTCTTGCAGGCCAATGGAGTAATTGTACCAGTTCCCGACTGGGAACGGTTCTGAGATTTCTACTCAAATCTCTTCCTAGTCCCCGAAAAGGACGGTGCTTTCCGACCTGGATCTCAAGCTTCTCAACAAGCATGTCAGGTGCGGCATTTTTGGAATCTCTGCGATCAGTCAATGACCCAAGGAGATTTCTTAGCATCCATCGACATCAGAGATGTCTTTCTGCTTGTGCCAACCGCAGTTTCTCACCAGCGTTGGCTACGTTTTGTAATCGGAGAGGAACATTTCCAATTCGTGGCTCTCCCCTTCGGGTTCGCCACGGCCCCTCGTGTATTCACAAGGTCATGGCAGCAGTGGTTGCGGTTCTGCACCTCCAGGGGTTGGTAGTGATTCCTTTCCTGGACGACCTTCTAGCAAGGCTTCATCCAGTGCAGACTGTCAGTGGAGTGTCTCGCTCACTCTCAGCGGAGTGTCTCGCTCACTCTCGCCACGCTTGCAAGTCCACTCTGACTCCGACCCAGGACCTTGCGTCCCTAGGGATGCAATTCGAGACTCTGCTGGCACTTGTGAAGCTGCCCTTAGTCAAACAGCAGTCCCTTCATCTGGCGGTTCGCTCTCTGCTGAGGCTCCGCCGTCATTCCATCAGGTGCTGGGTCAGATGGTGGCGTCAATGGAAGCGGTTCCCTTTGCCAGTCCCATCTGCGTCCCCTGCAGCTGGACATTCTCCGCTGTTGGGACAAGCGGACCTCTTCCTTGCACAGGCTGGTGGCTCTGTCGCCACAGACCAGGAGCTCTCTTTAGTGGTGGCTTCGGGCCCTCTCTCTGTCCCAGGGACGCTCCTTTCTGGCCCCGTCCTGGGTGATTCTCACCACGGATGCCAGTCTATCCGGCTGGGGAGCAGTGTTTCTCCACCACCGAGCACAGGGCACTTGGACTCCGTCCGAATCAGCCCTCTCAATCAATGTGCTGGAAATCAGGGCTGTACTCCTAGCTCTCGTAGTTTTTCACCACCTGTCGGTGGGCAAGCACATTCGAGTCCAGTCAGACAACGCGACAGCAGTTGCCTACTTCAGTCACCAAGGCGGGACTCGCAGCCGCCTAGCAATGTTGGAAGTTCAACTTATTCCTTCAGTGGACGAAGGACTCCAAGTCCACCATATCAGCAGTCCACATCCCAGGCGTTGAAAACTGGGAGGCAGATTATCTCAGCCGTCAAACCGTGGACAGCGGCGAGTGGGCCCTGCATCCGGCAGTGTTCCGGTCAATCTGCCGCAGGCAGGGCACTCCGGAAGTGGATCTAATGGCATCCCGGCACAACAACAAGGTCCCGGTTTACGTGGCTCGCTCCCACGATCCTCAGGCCTTGGCAGCGGACGCGCTGGTTCAAGATTTGTCCCAGTTCCGTCTGGCCTACGTGTTTCCCCCCTAGCTCTCTTGCCCAGAGTTCTGCGCAAGATCAGAATGGAGGGCCGTCGGGTCGTACTCATCGCCCCAGACTGGCCCAGGCGAGCTTGGTTCCCAGACCTGCTCCGTTTGTCCGTAGAGGTGCCGTGGCATCTCCCGGACCGGCCAGACCTTCTCTCACAGGGTCCGTTTTTCCGCCAGAATTCTGCGGCTCTCAGATTGACGGCGTGGCTCTTGAGCCCTGAATCCTTACGGCTTCAGGCATTCCTTCCGAGGTCATCTTCACTATGACTCAGGCTCGGAAGTCTTCCTCGGCCAGGATTTACCACAGGACTTGGAGAATTTTCCTGTCCTGGTGTCGTTCTTCCGGCCATGCCCCTTGGCCGTTTTTCCTTGCCGACCATCCTGTCCTTTCTACAGTCCGGTCTGCAGCTAGGACTGTCCCTCAATTCCCTCAAGGGACAGGTCTCGGCTCTGTCAGTGTTGCTCCAGCGGCGTATCGCCCGGCTGGCCCAGGTGCGCACCTTCATGCAGGGCGCATCTCACATCATTCCGCCTTACCGGCGGCCTCTGGATCCCTGAGACCTTAATCTGGTCCTCACGGCCTTACAGAAACCCCCCTTTGAGCCTCTTAGGGAGGTTTCGTTGTTTCGTCTTTCACAGAAAAGTGGTTTTTCTGGTGGCCATAATTTCTCTCAGGAGAGTATCTGATTTGACTGTGCTCTCTTCGGAGTCACCCTTTTTGTTTTTTTTTCACCAAGACAAGGTGGTTCTCCGTCCGACTCCGGGCCTTCTCCCTAAGGTGGTGTCTCCTTTCCACCTTAACCAGGACATTTCATTGTCTTCCCTTTGTTCGGCCCCTGTGCATCGCTTTGAGAAAGCGTTGCATGCTTTAGATTTGGTGCGGACGCTCCGGATCTATGTGTCACGCACCGCTGTTCTTAGGCGGTGCACCTCTCTAAAAGGTCAGCGCAAGGGTCTCTCGGCTTCTAAACCGACCCTAGCTCGTTGGATTAGGTCGGCCATATCCGATGCCTACCAATGTTCTCAGGTGCCTCCCCCGCCGGGGATTAAGGCGCACTCGACCAGAGCTGTCGGTGCCTCTTGGGCTACGGCTCAGCAGGTCTGTCAGGCTGCCACTTGGTCTAGTCTGCACACCCTTTCGAAGCACTACCAAGTGCATGCTCATGCTTCGGCAGATGCGAGCTTGGGCAGACGCATCCTTCGGACGGCTGTCGCCCATTTGTGAAGTTAGGTTTGCCTACTTCTCAGTTTCTGTTTATTCCCACCCATGGACTACTTTGAGACGTCCCATGGTCTGGGTCTCCCATAAGGAACGATGAAGAAAAAGAGAATTTTGTTTACTTACCGTAAATTCTTTTTCTTATAGTTCCGACATGGGAGACCCAGCACCCTCCCTGTTGCCTGTTGGCAGTTCTTGTTCCGTGTGTTTTCACTGGCTGTTGTTGTAGACAGAGGTTCCGGTTATTCCGGGTTTTACTCTATCTCTACTTATGGGTGGATGTCCTCCTTCAGCTTTTGCACTAAACTGGTTGGATTTGTCATCCGGGGAGTGTATATGCTCGGAGGGAGGAGCTACACTTTTAGTGTAGTACTTTGTGTGTCCTCCGGAGGCAGAAGCTATACACCCCATGGTCTGGGTCTCCCATGTCGGAACTATAAGAAAAAGAATTTACGGTAAGTAAACAAAGAAGGGAATTTTGTTTACTTACCGTAAATTCCTTTTCTTCTAGCTCCAATTGGGAGACCCAGACAATTGGGTGTATAGCTACTGCCTCCGGAGGACACACAAAGTATTACACTTAAAAGTGTAAAGCCCCTCCCCTCTGCTATACACCCTCCCGTGCATCACGGGCTCCTCAGTTTTGGTGCAAAAGCAGGAAGGAGGAAACTTATAACTTGGTCTAAGGTAAATTCAATCCGAAGGATGTTCGGAGAACTGAAACCATAGCCAAGAACAATTCAATCTGAACAACATGTGTACACAAAGAAAACAACAGCCCGAAGGGCACAGGGGCGGGAGCTGGGTCTCCCAATTGGAGCTAGAAGAAAAGGAATTTACGGTAAGTAAACAAAATTCCCTTCTTCTTTGTCGCTCCATTGGGAGACCCAGACAATTGGGACGTCCAAAAGCAGTCCCTGGGTGGGTAAAAGAATACCTCGATAAAAGAGCCGTAAAACGGCTCCTTCCTACAGGTGGACCACCGCCGCCTGAAGGACCCGCCTACCTCAGCTGGTATCTGCCGAAGCATAGGTATGCACTAGATAGTGCTTCGTGAAAGTGTGCAGACTCGACCAGGTAGTCGCCTGACACACCTGCTGAGCCGTAGCCTGGTGCAGCAATGCCCAGGACGCACCTATGGCTCTGGCGGAATGGGCCTCCAGCCTGAAGGGACCGGAAGCCCAGCAGAACGGTAGGCTTCAAGAATTGGTTCCTTGATCCACTGAGCCAAGTTGACTTGAAAGCCTGCGACCCTTTACGCTTGCCAGCGACAAGGACAAAGAACGCATCCGAGCGGCGCAGGGGCGCCGTATGAGAAATATAGAGTCTGAGTGCTCTCACCAGACCTAACAAGAGCAAATCCTTTTCACATCGGTGAACTGGATGAGGACAAAACAGAAGGTAAGAAGATATCCTGATTGAGATGAAAAGAGGATACCACCTTCGGGACACATTCCGGAACCGGACGCAGAACCACCTTGTCCTGGTGAAACACCAGGAATGGTGGCTTTGCATGACAGTGCTGCTATGTCAGACACTCTGCGGAGTGACGTGACTGCCACTAGGAAGACCACCTTCTGCGAAAGCGTGAAAGAGAAATATCCCTCATCGGCTCGAAGGGTGGTTCCTGAAGAGCCGGTATCACCCTGTTCCGATCCAGGGTTCTAGCCGACGCTTGGAAGGAGGGACTATGTGTCAAACCCCCTGCAGGAACGTGCCCTACCGTGAGATGCCACAGATCCGGGTACCACGACCTCCTCGGCCAGTCTGGAGCGACGAGGATGGCGCGGCGGCAGTCGGATCTGAACTTGCGTAACACTCTGGGCAGCATCGCCAGAGGACGAAATACGTAAGGCAGTGGAAACTGCGACCAATCTGGCCTTGAGAACGTGCCATGAATGCCGGGACCTTGTTGTTGTGCCTGGACGCCAATAGGTCGACGTTCGGTTTCACCCAGCGGCAACAATCTCTTGAAACACGTCCGGGTGAAGAGACCATTCCCCTGCGTCCATGCCCTGGCGACTGAGGAAGTCTGCTTCCCAGTTTTCTACGCCCGGGATGTGAACTGCGGAGATGGTGGAGGCTGTGGCTTCCACCGACAGCAGAATCCGCCGGACTTCCTGGAAGGCTTGCCGACTGCTTGTGCCACCTTGGTGGTTGATGTATGCCACCGCCGTGGCGATGTCCAACTGAAATCGGATCTGCCTGCATTCCAGCCATCGCTGGGACGCTTTTAGGGCTAGATACACTGCCCTCACCTCCGGAACATTGATCTGGGGGGAGGACTCTGTTGAGTCCATGTACCCTGAGCCCTGTGGCGGGGGAAGACTCCCTGACAGACTCGCGTCAGCCGTGACCACAGCCCAGGATGGGGGTAGGAAGGATTTTTCCTTCGATAAGAAGTGAGAAGAAGCCACCACTGAAGGGATGCCTTGGCTGCCCGAGAAGGAGCAACGTTCCTGTGGAGGGACGTCGATTTGCTGTTCTATTTGTGGAGAAAGTTCCATTGAAGTGGGCGTAGATGAATCTGCGCAAACTGAGCTGCATCCATTGCTGCCACCAACTTCTCTAGGAAGTGTATGAGGCGCCTCAAAGGGTGTGACTGGGCTCCAAGGAGCGATTGCACCCCTGTCTGTAGTGAACGCTGTATGTCCAGCGGAAGCTTTACTATCGCTGAGAGAGTATGAAACTCCATGCTGAGATATGTCAGTGATTGGGCCGGTGTCCATCTTGACTTTGGGAAATTGATGATCCACCCGAATCTCTGGAGAGTCTCTAGAGCAATGTTCGGGCTATGTTGGCATGCCACCCGAGAGGGAGTCTTGACCAGCAGATAGTCTAAGTAAAGGATCACCGAGTGTCCCTGAGAGTGTAGGACCGCTACTACCGTTGTCATGACCTTGGTGAAGGCCCGTGGGGCTGTCGCCAGGCCGAGAGTTAGTGCCACGAACTGAAGGTGTTCGTCCCCTATGGCGAAGCGCAGTAAGCGCTGAAATTCTGGTACAATCGGCACTTGGAGATAAGCATCCCTGATATCGATTGATGCTAGGAAGCCTCCTTGGGCCATCAAAGGCGATGGCAAAGCGGAGAGATTCCATCCGGAACCGTCAGGTTCTCTGTCCGTTGAGCAGTGTGAAGTCCAGAACGGGGTGGAGTGATCCGTCCTATCTGGTGTTCACCGCTTGGAAATGCATCTGCTCGCTCGGGGGACGGAGATGCTCTGAAGCAACGAGTCGGAGGACGAGAACAGAGCTCTATCCTGTGACCGTCAGACAGAATGTCCCTTACATCGGTCTAGGACACGTGGGGACCACTCCCCTGACCTGGACCGCCATACAGGAAAGGTTCTCTGTGCACGGCGGAGGATGAAAATACCACCGCCTGAGACGTCAAAGACGCTAAATGCGGAGCAGACCGCATTAATCTGAGACAGAGCAGCTGAGATAGCCTGGAGTGCCCGCCCCTGCAAAGGCTGGGGCAACGGACGCGCCTATGGGTTCATAGATGGATCTCATTAGGAGTTCTATCTGTCTGTCCGTGGGATTCTTGAGCGTGGACCCGTCAGCCACTGCTACTGCTGATCTAGCCGCCAGTCAAGAGACTGGAGGGCACCTTGTGACACTGAGCCCGAACGTTAACAACGTCAGAGGAGAATGTGTTATTAGACGTTTAGTAAAACGCTTGTCCGGGAAGGTGTGCTTCTGTACAGTATCTGTGAAGCCGTTAGAGCCACGTCCGGACAGAGTCCTGGGTTGCGACCTCCGCCCCCTCCTCTAGAGGGTCCTCAAGCTGAGACCCTTGAAGTCGGGGAAGATTCCAAGCAAGGCTGCTTAGCCGGACTGGGACTGCGGCTCGTGCTGGAGTACCCCACGTCATAACTAGAGGCCACCCCAGGAACCCGCTTCGTCGCAGACCGATAGAGGCCTGGGGCGATCTCGCAGTGCCCGGGGCCTTTTTAAGGGACCTGTCTGGACTGCAAACTCCTAGTGTCTTAGCCGACCACTTGTCCATAGCCTGAGACATGGATAGGGAAAATGACCCAGAGAGTTTCTCAGCAAGCTGTAACTCTGTCCCTGCCGCTTGGACCGGGAACGCCGGCGAAGTTTTCATCATGGAAACTCTGTCGCTGTTATCTGTGCAGTGCCTGTAATATAGGCGCACAAGAGGTTAAAATAAG
The DNA here is from genome assembly GCF_048569485.1 of Anomaloglossus baeobatrachus. Lineage (NCBI taxonomy): Eukaryota > Metazoa > Chordata > Amphibia > Anura > Aromobatidae > Anomaloglossus > Anomaloglossus baeobatrachus. Next base: position 53,814,156 of record NC_134355.1, read on the forward strand.
CCAGTGTTTTGGCACCCTTACTCTTTAAGAGCAGACAACAGCCTGTCGTCCGCAGAGTAATCAGTGAGGGTATACAGCCAAAAACAATAATGCTGCCGAACAGTGAAATCATATAGATAGACACATATATGTATATATATATATATATATATACACTGCGGCACCCAGGGGGGGACAACCCCCTAGGAAGACCACCTTTGAAAACTGGTGCCCCCCAGTGCTCAGTGAGGGGGAAGGAGGATAGCAACGTATGCTCCAGCACTCCCTACGTTATGATGCAGGTGTCTGCAGGAATCCGGTGGTCTATAGGGATCAGTGAGGGGGGGCGGAGGACAGCGAGGTGTGCTCCAGCCCTCACTGTCGGCAACCTACCGACCCTCCCGCCCCTCTCCCTGACTGGCAGGCTCAGGGGCGGGAGTGTTAACCCACTAGGCCGCAAAAGCCGGGGACTCAAGTAAAACCGCGGCCGGCAAACATGCATGGTCGGCGCGGTAGTCCCGGACAAAGAATGCCCACCGCAATCGCAGCTGCGTCTGAGGCCAAGGTGCTTCAGGCACCGTGCCAACGGGGACACAGAGTACCTGTAGCTGCAGGGTGTCCCTGACGATACTCCGTCTCCGGCAGGGGCTGCGGATGTGGCTTGTAGCCCTCAGATTCTCTAACCCGGATCTCCCTCAGCTGCAGCCAGAAGGTGCTGAAAACAACATGGCTGACGGCGTTCTCTGAGGAGGAGGGAGGCGTGGGCGTGTTCACACAAAAGTGCGGGAATCTGGTGCCTCAGCGTGGGTAGTGAGGGGGGCGGAGGACAGCTCAATGTACTACAGCCCTCACTGTCGGCGTCATACCGACCGTCCCGCCCTTTTCCCTGACTGGCAGGTCTGGGGGCGGGAGAATCCCATACTAGGCCGCAAAAGCCGGGGATTAAAGTTGAAATCGCGGCCGACCGGCAGTGCACGGTCGGCGCGGTAGTCCCGGACCCACACGCACGCCGCAGTCGCTGCAGCGTCTGTGCCCAAGGTGCTTTATGCGCCGTCCCAACGGGGACACAGAGCACCTGGAATATGCGGTACTAGGCAGAAGCCGGAGACTAGAGTGTAAGCGCAGCCGGCCACAAGCGCGGTCCCGGCGCACTAACACGCCCAGCAGTGCTGCAGCGTGTACGACACAAGCGCGCCATGCGCCGTCCCCAAGGGGATACAGAGTACCTCGCAGTAGCAGGGCCATGTCCCTGACGATACTCAGCTCCTGTCCAGCAGATTCCCAGGGGCTGCGGAGGGAGCACGGTCCCAGTGTCTAGAGACAGATTATGGATCCCACTTCACCCAGAGCCCTGCAGGGATGGGGAAGGAAAAACAGCATGTGGGCTCCAGCCTCCGTACCCGCAATGGGTACCTCAACCTTAACAACACCGCCGACCAGAGTGGGGTGAGAAGGGAGCATGCTGGGGGCCCTATATGGGCCCACTTTTCTTCCATCCGAAATAGTCAGCAGCTGCTGCTGACTAAGTTGTGGAGCTATGCTTGCATGTGTGCCTCCTTCGCACAAAGCTTAAAAACTGAGGAGCCCGTGATGCACGGGAGGGTGTATAGCAGAGGGGAGGGGCTTTACACTTTTAAGTGTAATACTTTGTGTGTCCTCCGGAGGCAGTAGCTATACACCCAATTGTCTGGGTCTCCCAATGGAGCGACAAAGAAATTCTCTTTTTACCCAGCTCCACGTTTGCTCCTACAATTATTTTCAATGGGTTTTATTTTTTGCTTATTTATATCCAATACAATGGCTGTGTAATGTGTATCAGCAATGAATGATGATCATTGTATACTTGTATCATAGGGATGAAGCTCCTAAACCCACCCTGGCATTAGAGTATACCTTTGGTCGGAAGGCGAAGGGGCACAATACTGTAAGTATTTCAGACACCCCAATTTTGGTCTGGCAGATGTATTCCACCAAATAAGACCCCAGTTCATATGTTCTGTTAGGGTCCACGGATGTCATTGAGCCTCCAGCTATTAACGCGACCCTCCACCCGGGGTCTGAAAGGTGACTATTCATTTCTCATGTATAGTTACTCTACTTCCTTTGCCCCCTCTTCTCAGATCAGCGTTCTTTTCCTTCTTCCTATATGGTTGCCAAAGCCTCAAAGGAGGCATGGTTTAGACATATTCCTGCACCACGCATGCCTTTGCGGCGCCCATCTTTGAAACAAGAGGAAAAAAAACACTGATCTGAGCAGAGAAGGCCGGGAGGCCAATGGAGGACGCTGGGTACGGCAACTATATATGAGAACTGTATAGTCACTCACTTTTCAGTCCTATGGTAGAGGGTCACTTTAATATCCATCTTAAAGGGAACCTGTCACCAGTTTTTTGCCCTGTAAGCTGCGGCCACCACCAGTGATCTCTTATATACAACATTCTAACATGCTGTATATAAGAGCCCAGGCCTCTGTGTAGAACATAAAAATGACTTTATAATACTCAGCTAAACGGTCGCTGCGGTGGAGTTGGGTCAGACGGGTGTCTTCATTCTCCAGTGTCGGCGCCTCCTCTTTTGGCCATCTTTATCGTCCATCTTCTGAAGCCGCGGTGCATGACACGTCCTACGTCATCCACACTCGCCGGCATTCAGGTCCTAGTCAGGGCAGATCAAAGTATTGTAGTGCGCATGCGCGGGACCGGTGAGTGTGTATGACATAGGACACGTCATGCACACAGGCTTCAGAAGGAGGATGAAGATGGCCGAAAGAAGAGGCGCCGGCACCGGAGGATGAAGACACCCATATGACCCAACTCCACCGCAGCGACCGCTTTAGGTAAGTATTATAAAGTGATTTTTACATTGTACACAGCGGCCTGGGCTCTTATATACAGCATGTTAGAATACTGTATATAAGGGCTCACTGGTGGTGGTCGCAGCTTATAGGCCGAAAAACTGGTGACAGGTTCCCTTTAAAGGGGTTTTCTACTTTTTTCCAAAAACTGGTTAAAGGGAAGGTATCACTATAAAGAAAACAATTTTAATTACAGTTGCAAACCCCCCGGCACTCCATCACCAACACTCAAGGGGTCTACATCAGGACCAAAAGTGATGACATTCTGTCTGTCCATCAGTCACCTGACCCTGCAGCCAGTCACATCCTCAGCGCTCAGCTGACTGTAGGACGGGATGTTATCAATTCTTATTCCACAATAATCCGTCAGGAGCTGGACCCGTCATGACTGGCACTGGGGTCCACTCCGTATAATGGGCTGCTTGTTGTACTTTGTGTTTCGGCAGCTGCCATTTCTTATAGTGAATATCCCTTACATTCTATGAGCTTTTCTAATATAGGCAAAAGGGACGGTGTCACCGAGTTTACACAAGACCATATAAAAATTATCTGATGTTGCGCCATGTGTGAAGCTGCAGGGGCAATTGGAGCGTCAAACATTGATAACTGTTTTTTTCCGGAGAAGAAAAGACTAAGATTTATGTTGTGTACTTATCAGTATAGGACGCTGCGTTCTAAAGATAAATGTAATTCACCCGACCTTGTACTGTCCTCACCGTGGTGTAATAGCAAAGTGTCTTTATCAGACGGAATTCTTCAATCTTTACCACTTACTAGTCAGACCGTTTTGCCATATTTTTTTTTCCCTTAAAGGGAACTTGTCATCACGTTTTCCCCCTTCAAGCTGCAGCCATCACCACTGAGCTCTTATATACGGCATTCTTGAATACTGTATATAAGAGCCCAGGCCGCTCTGTATAACGTAAAAAACACTTTTATTTTACTCACCCAGGGGGCGGTCCGGTCCGTTGGGTGTCGCTGCTCTCTAGTCCGGTGTCCAATCTCTGTGGCGATCTCCGTCCTCTTGCCCTGTGTGGATGACGCACCCTGTGTCATTGACAGGGAGGCCTTTGTTGCTCTCCTGCGCCTGCGCACTTTGCTCTGTCCTGCCGAGGGCAGATCAAGGTATTGTAGTGCGCATGTGCAGGCGATCTTTGATCTTTTCTCGCACCTGCACATTACAGTACTTTGCCCCGCTATCAGCCGGGCAGATCAAAGTGCACCTGTGCAGTTGAGCAATGGAGGCCTCTATGTGAATGACGCCGGATGTGTCATCCACTTGGGGCTGGGCAGGAGGATGGCGATTGTTTGTGAAGATGGAAGAGGTGCCAGACAAAGAGCAGTGACACCCATCGGACCGGACCATCCCTTAGGTGAGTATGATATATATACAGTATTCTGGAATGCTGTATATAAGAGGTCACTGGTGGTGGCTGCAGGTTATAAAGGAAAAACCTTGTGACAGGTTCCCTTTAAACATGAGCCCGCTCCAAAACATCCACAGGCTATGTAAATCCTAAATCAGGAAGGGGTGAATGGTGACAGACTGCAGATCTACTCTACACCCATCATGTGTGATCAGATGAAACTCTGATTCTTCTATATGTGCTATGTATTGTGCTGTGCCTCGGGCTAGGAGCAGCCTCTACACGTGGTCATGACTACTTTGATCTCCTTGCTCTTTTGGAGACCAACCTCAATGTCCTCTATTAATCTGTAAAGGCTTTAGTGCCTCCCCAAGATAAAGTCCCTGATGTCCCTTCCTCTGTTCCCTGGCTTTCTGTACTGGGTGTGATCGTACTATAGTATTTGTTTTACTTACTAAAGTACTTTCTTTTTTGTTAGCCAAAGGACATTGCGCACTTTTGGGAACTTGGTGGAGGGACGTCACTCCTGGATTTAATTCAGATTCCAATAACTGTAGAGAATATCAGGTAGGTGGGCTACATTCTGCGTCATTTATTTTCCTGCTACAGTGCGGGACCCTCTATTTTTAATGTGATCAGTTTTTCTGCCTCCAAACCGCCCCCCAAAAAGTAATTCCCCCGGCAGGTAGAAATTTCTATTAGTTCACTAAGTATGTAATCTTTTCCTACCATAGGACGTACAAATACATCAGATGTTGGGTACCTGTGTAAGGAACGGTCTCAGGAGCTGAGCTCGCTCCATATATGGCAGATACCGGCTGTGTTATACAGCCGGCATCTGCCTCTAATAGCAGCGACCATAGCTAGCTGCTCTGATCTATGTTGTTGACCCCATAAATGCTGCTCTCAATCTCTGATAGTGCCACTTAAAAGGAATCTGTCCGCAGGTTTTTGCTCCCCCATCTGAGAGCAACAAAATGTAGAGATAGAGACCCTGATTCCAGCGATGTGTCACTTACTGTCATTCTGATAAAATCAATGTTTTCTCTGCTGCAGATCTAGCAGTTATACAGAGCTCATGAATATGCTGGACTACCTGCAGCATGCCAAGTAGTCCTGTAATGATAATCTACTGCTGATTAAACAGCAATTTTATCAAGACTACACTAAGAAGCCCAGTAACTGACACATCACTGGCATCAGGGTCTCTGTCTCTACGCTCTGCTGCTCTGAGATTAGGTGGCAAAAACCTGGTGACAGATTCCCTTTAAGCCTGAGGGCACACTATTTCCGGGGGCTCATTGGCCGTTCCTAACCCTGAAATTCTAATTTTCTTTGTCGCTCCATTGGGAGACCCAGACAATTGGGTGTATAGGCTATGCTTCCGGAGGCCGCACAAAGTATTACACTAAAAGTGTAAAGCCCCTCCCCTTCTGCCTATACACCCCCCGTGCTCCCACGGGCTCCTCAGTTTTTTTGCTTTGTGCGAAGGAGGCAGACATCCACGCATAGCTCCACAGCTTAGTCAGCAGCAGCTGCTGACTATGTCGGATGGAAGAAAAGAGGGCCCATAACAGGGCCCCCAGCATGCTCCCTTCTCACCCCACTCTTGTCGGCGGTGTTGTTAAGGTTGAGGTATCCATTGCGGGTACGGAGGCTGGAGCCCACATGCTGTTTTCCTTCCCCATCCCCCTTAGGGCTCTGGGTGAAGTGGGATCCTATCAGTCTCCAGGCACTGAGACTGTGCTCCATCCACAGGCCCTGGGGATTCTGCTGGATAAGGAGCCGAGTATCGTCAGGGACATGGCCCTGCTACTTTGAGGTACTCTGTGTCCCCGTGGGGACCGCGCACAGAAACACTCCAGCATTGCTGGGTGTGTTAGTGCGCCGGGGACCGCGGCGCTGACCGCACTTGTGCCATCACACGCTGCAGCGTGGCTGGGTGTGTAGTGTATTGGGGACTACCGCGCTGACCGCCGCTGCCATTGTTATACATGCGGCGCGGCTGGGACTGTTAGTGCGCCGGGGACATCCGCGCCGACCGCGCTTATACGGCGGCCGCGCTTATAACTATAGTCCCCGGCTTCTGCGGCCTAGTCTCATTCTCTTCCCGCCCCCAGACCTGCCAGTCAGGGGAAGGGCGGGACGCTGCACAGGACGGCAGCACTGAGGGCTGGAGCATGCTTTGCATACTCCTCCCCCCTCACTGTGCACAGTGGGGCACCAGTTCCCGCACTTTCTGGGTCACGCCCACGGCCCCCTCCTCTCCTCAGGACGCCGGCAGCCATTCCTGTCGGCTCTTCTGACGCTGGAGAGGGGAGACAAGCTCTGGGGGACCCAGGCAGGGATTCTGGTGGCCACACAACCGCTTTGAGCGGCCGGTAAGCAGCACCTCAGGTGCTGGCCCCACTTGTGCAGCAGTGTACTTATAGATGATATGATTATATGCTATACTTTACACTGTGTACTGCAAGGTTGCTCTTTGGCTATATACCCTCCTAGGTTGCTAAGGGGAGAAAACAGCATGGCGCCCACAAGAAGCAGGGGTGCCAAAACACAGGCTTACTATGCTGCCTGCGCCGCATGTACGGCTTCACTACCGGCAGGTTCCACTGACCCTCATTGTGTGCAATGCTCGGCTCCTGTGGCACTTGCTCAGCCGGAGCCTCTGCTAAGGGTGGCCCACTGTCCAGGTGACAGGGACGGAGTTTACAGTTTTTACTGAAAGGCTTTCTGAGACTATGGCTAAGATACTAGAAGCTTTGCAGTCCAGACCGGTATCTCAGACCATGGGCACTGTAGAATCATTGCCCCCTGGTTCCCCTCAGTTGGTACAACCATGTCCTCCCGGGGTGTCTCATAGATCCCAGGGTGAGGTCTCTGACACGGACCGCAGTCCCAGACCGCCTAAGCGAGCTCGCTGGGAAAATCCCTCGACATCATCACATTGTTCAGGGTCTCAGCGGGAGGACTCTCTGTATGGTGAAGCGGAGGTAGCTGATCAGGATTCTGATCCTGAGGCTGCTCTCAACCTTGATACTCCTGATGGGGACGCTATAGTGAATGATCTTATCGCGTCCATAAATCAAATGTTGGATATTTCTCCCTCAGCTCCTCCAGTAGAGGAGTCAGCTTCTCAGCAGGAGAAATTCCGTTTCAGGTTCCCCAAGCGTACAACGAGTATGTTTCTGGACCACTCTGACTTCAGAGACGCAGTCCAGAAACACCGAGCTTGTCCAGATAAGCGTTTTTCTAAGCGCCTTAAAGATACACGTTATCCCTTCCCCCCTGACGTGGTCAAGAGCTGGACTCAGTGTCCCAAAGTGGATCCTCCAATCTCCAGACTGGCGGCTAGATCCATAGTTGCAGTTGAAGATGGGGCTTCACTCAAGGATGCCACTGATAGACAGATGGAGCTCTGGTTGAAATCCATCTATGAAGCTATCGGCGCGTCTTTTGCTCCAGCATTCGCAGCCGTATGGGCACTCCAAGCTATCTCAGCGGGTCAAGCGCAAATTGACGCACTCACACGTACGTCTGCACCGCAAGTAGCTTCCATAACAGCTCAAACGTCGGCATTTGCGTCCTACGCTATTAATGCTGTCCTGGACTCTGCGAGCCGTACAGCGGTTGCAGCCGACAATTCGGTGGCAATACGCAGGGCATTGTGGCTACGGGAATGGAAAGCAGATTCAGCTTCCAAAAAGTGCTTAACCGGTTTGCCGTTTTCTGGCGACCGTTTGTTTGGTGAGAGATTGGATGAAATCATCAAGCAATCCAAGGGAAAGGAAACATCCTTACCCCAGGCCAAACCAAACTTACCCCAGCACAGGAAGGGACAGTCGAGGTTTCGGTCCTTTCGGGGTGCGGGCAAGTCCCAATTCTCCTCGTCCAAAAGGCCTCAGAAGGATCAGAGGAACTCCGATTCATGGCGGTCTAAGTCACGCCCTAAAAAGTCCGCCGGAGGTGCCGCTACCAAGGCGGCTTCCTCATGACTTACGGCCACTTCACACCGCATCCTCGGTCGGTGGCAGGCTCTCCCGCTTTTGCGACACCTGGCTGCCACAGGTAAAAGACCGTTGGGTGAGAGACATTCTGTCTCACGGTTACAGGATAGAGTTCAGCTCTCATCCTCCGACTCGTTTCTTCAGGACATCTCCGCCTCCCGAGCGAGCCGATGCTCTTCGGCAGGCGCTGGGCACTCTGAAGGCAGAAGGAGTGGTGGTCCCTGTTCCTCCTCAGCAACAGGGTCACGGTTTTTACTCCAACCTGTTTGTGGTTCCAAAGAAGGACGGGTCTTTCCGTCCTGTCCTGGACCTAAAACTGCTCAACAAGCACGTAAAGACCAGGCGGTTCCGGATGGAATCCCTCCGCTCCGTCATCGCCTCAATGTCTCAAGGAGATTTCCTTGCATCGATCGATATCAAAGATGCTTATCTCCACGTTCCGATTGCGCCAGAGCATCAGCGTTTTCTGCGCTTCGCCATAGGAGACGAACACCTTCAGTTCGTGGCACTGCCGTTCGGCCTGGCGACAGCCCCACGGGTTTTCACCAAGGTCATGGCTACAGTAGTCGCGGTCCTCCACTCTCATGGTCACTCGGTGATCCCGTACTTAGACGATCTGCTGGTCAAGGCTCCCTCTCAAGAGGCATGCCAGCACAGCCTCACCGCTACTCTGGAGACTCTCCAGAGTTTCGGGTGGATCATCAATTTTCCAAAGTCAAATCTGACACCAGCCCAATCGCTGACGTATCTTGGCATGGAGTTTCATACCCTCTCAGCGATAGTGAAGCTTCCGCTGAACAAGCAGCGTTCACTACAGACAGGGGTGCAATCTCTCCTTCAAGGTCAGTCACACCCCTTGAGGCGCCTCATACACTTCCTGGGGAAGATGGTAGCAGCAATGGAGGCAGTTCCTTTCGCGCAGTTTCACCTGCGTCCTCTTCAATGGGACATCCTACGCAAATGGGACAGGAAGCCGATGTCCCTCGACAGGAACGTCTCCCTCTCTCAGGCAACCAAAGCTTCCCTTCGGTGGTGGCTCCTTCCCACTTCATTATCGAAGGGGAAATCCTTCCTACCCCCATCCTGGGCGGTGGTCACGACGGACGCGAGTCTGTCAGGGTGGGGAGCAGTCTTTCTCCACCACAGGGCTCAGGGTACGTGGACCCAGCAAGAGTCCTCACTTCAGATCAATGTTCTGGAGATCAGGGCAGTGTATCTTGCCCTGAAAGCGTTCCAGCAGTGGCTGGAAGGCAAGCAGCTCCGAAGTCAGTCAGACAACTCCACAGCGGTGGCTTACATCAACCACCAAGGAGGAACACGCAGTCGGCAAGCCTTCCAGGAAGTCCGGCGGATTTTGATGTGGGTGGAAGCCACGGCCTCCACCATATCCGCAGTTCACATCCCAGGCGTGGAAAACTGGGAAGCAGATTTTCTCAGTCGCCAGGGCATGGACGCAGGGGAATGGTCTCTTCACCCGGACGTGTTTCAGGAGATCTGTTGCCGCTGGGGGATGCCGGACGTCGACCTAATGGCGTCCCGGCACAACAACAAGGTCACGGCATTCATGGCACGTTCTCACGATCACAGAGCTCTGGCGGCAGACGCCTTAGTTCAAGATTGGTCGCAGTTTCAACTCCCTTATGTGTTTCCTCCGCTGGCACTGTTGCCCAGAGTGTTACGCAAGATCAGGGCCGACTGCCGCCGCGCCATCCTCGTCGCCCCAGACTGGCCGAGGAGGTCGTGGTACCCGGATCTGTGGCATCTCACGGTCGGCCAACCGTGGCCACTACCAGACCGACCAGACTTGCTGTCTCAAGGGCCGTTTTTCCATCTGAATTCTGCGGCCCTCAACCTGACTGTGTGGCCATTGAATCCTGGATCTTAGCGTCTTCAGGATTATCCCAGGAAGTCATTGCCACTATGAGACAGGCTAGGAAACCAACGTCCGCCAGGATCTACCACAGGACGTGGAAAATATTCCTGTCATGGTGCTCTGCTAGGGGTTTTTCTCCCTGGCCATTTGCCTTGCCCACTTTCCTGTCCTTTCTTTGTCGCTCCTAATTGGGAGACCCAGACAATTGGGTGTATAGCTACTGCCTCCGGAGGCCACACAAAGTACTACACTTAAAAGTGTAAGGCCCCTCCCCTTCTGGCTATACACCCCCCCGTGGGATCACGGGCTCCTCAGTTTTATGCTTTGTGCGAAAGAGGCCAGACATCCACGCATAGCTCCACTGTTTAGTCAGCAGCAGCTGCTGACTATGTCGGATGGAAGAAAAGAGGGCCCATACGAGGGCCCCCACATGCTCCCTTCTCACCCCACCTTCTGTCGGCGGTGTTTGTTAAGGTTGAGGTACCCATTGCGGGTACGGAGGCTGGAGCCCACATGCTGATTCCTTCCCCATCCCCATTAGGGCTCTGGGTGAAGTGGGACTTTACCGGTCTCCGGGCACTGAGGCCGTGCTCCATCCACAGCCCCTGGAGGATCTGCTGGATACGGAGCGGAGTTTCCTCAGGGAAGGACCCTGCTCCATCAAGGTACTCCGTGTCCCCGTGCTTATCGCACGCACACTGCAGCATGGCTGGGTGTGTTAGTGCGCCGGGGTAAACAGCGCTGCTGCGCTTGTGCCGTTACTCACTACAGCTCTGCTGAGTGAGGTGACTTAGTACGATCGGCCGTTCCGGCCGCGGGGGTCAGTTTTTACTGCGTCGCGGCTGGGATTTGTGGTGCACCGGGGACTTCCGCGCTGGCCGTGCATATATGACGGCCGCGCTAGATTACTACAGTCCCCGGCTTTTGCGGCCTAGTTCGTATCGTTCCCGCCCCCAGACCTGCCAGTCAGGAGGAGGGCGGGACGCTGTACAGACCAGCAGCGCTAAGAGCTGGAGTCTGTTTTACATACTCCAGCCCTCACACTAGGCACAGTGGGACACAGTTTCCCGCTTTTTTGTTTGTGACGCCCACGGTCCGCCCCTCTTCACAGGACGCCGGCAGCCATTCCTGCCTGCATGCTGAGCTGCAGAGGGGAGACGGGGAGACTCAGACAAGGGATTCTACGACCTCACACTCGCTTTTCAGCGGGCGGTAAGCAGCCCTCAAGGGCTCTCCCCCACTTGTGCCATAGTGTACTTTGTATTTGTGCTGGCAATACTTTGCACTGTACAGTCGCTGGTGATTTTCTGCTATATACCCTCCTTAGATTTCTCAAGGAGACAACAGCATGTCGTCCGCAAAAAGCAAAAGTGCCAAGGCACGGACTTTTTATGCTGCTTGTACCGCATGTGGGGCTACTCTACCGGCAGGTTCCACTGACCCCCATTGTGTGCAGTGCTCGGCCCCTGTGGCAATTGCTCAGCCGGGGCCGCTGCTAGAGGTGACCCAGGGAGAACCACTTGTGAATGCTGTCCAGGTGACAGGGACGGAGTTTGCAGCTTTTGCTGACAGATTGTCTATGACTATGTCTAAAATTCTTGAAACATTGCAGTCTAGACCAGTAACTCAGACCATGGGCACTGTTGATTCATTGCCACCTTGTCCCCCTCAGCTGGACCACTTCCTAGCTCCGGGGGTGTCACATGCACCCCAGGGTGACGGCTCTGACTCGGACGACAGTCCCAGACAACCTAAGCGGGCTCGCTATGAGCAACCCTCAACTTCATCACACTGGTCAGGGTCCCAGCGGGACGACTCTCTGTGTGATGAGGCGGATGTAACTGATCAGGAGTCTGATGCTGGGGCCGCTCTCAATCTAGATACCCCGGATGGTGACGCCATAGTGAATGATCTTATAGCGTCCATCAATAAGATGTTAGATATTTCTCCACCAGCTCCTCTTGCGGAGGAGGCAGCTTCACAGCAGGAGAAATTCCATTTCAGGTATCCCAAGCGTAAATTAAGCACTTTTCTGGACCACTCTGACTTTAGAGACGCAATCCAGAAACACCACGCTTATCCAGATAAGCGTTTTTCCAAACGGCTTAAAGATACACGCTATCCTTTTCCCCCTGACGTGGTCAAGGGCTGGACACAGTGTCCCAAGGTGGACCCTCCAATCTCCAGGCTTGCAGCCAGATCTCTAGTTGCAGTGGAAGATGGGGCGGCACTTAAAGATGCCACTGACAGACAGATGGAGCTCTGGTTAAAATCCATCTATGAAGCTATTGGAGCGTCGTTGGCGCCAGCATTCGCAGCCGTATGGGCACTCCAAGCTATTTCAGCTGGGCTTACACAGGTCGACACGGTCACACGTACATCTGCTCCGCAGGTGACACCCTTGACCTCTCAAATGTCTGCATTCGCGTCTTACGCGATTAATGCTGTCCTAGACTCTACGAGCCGTACGGCGGTGGCGTCAGCCAACTCTGTGGTTTTACGCAGAGCCCTGTGATTGAGAGAATGGAAGGCAGATTCTTCTTCCAAGAAGTGCTTAACCAGTTTGCCTTTTTCTCGTGACCGATTGTTTGGTGAGCGTTTGGATGAAATCATTAAACACTCCAAGGGTAAGGATTCATCCTTACCTCAGCCCAGACAAAACAAACCCCAACAGAGGAGGGGACAGTCTGGTTTTCGATCCTTTCGAGGCTCAGGCAGGTCCCAATTCTACTCGTCCAAAAGGACTCAAAAGGATCAGAGGGGCTCAGATTCTTGGCGGACTCAATCACGCCCAAAAAAGCCAGCCGGAAGAACCATTACCAAGACGGCTTCCTCATGACTCTCAGCCTCCTCTCTCCGCATCCTTGGTCGGTGGCAGGCTCTCCCGCTTTGGCGACATTTGGCTGTCACAGGTCAAAGACCGTTGGGTGAGAGACATTCTGTCTCACGGGTACAGGATAGAGTTCAGCTCTCGTCCTCCAACTCGCTTCTTCAGAACTTCCCCACCGCCCGACCGAGCCGATGCTCTGCTACAAGCGGTGTCCGCTCTAAAGGCGGAAGGAGTGGTGACTTCTGTTCCTCTTCAGGAACAAGGTCACGGTTTTTACTCCAATTTGTTTGTGGTGCCAAAGAAAGACGGGTCGTTCCGTCCCGTCCTGGATCTAAAGCTGCTCAACAAACACGTAAAAACCAGGAGGTTCCGGATGGAATCTCTCCGCTCCGTTATCGCCTCAATGTCTCAAGGAGATTTCCTAGCATCAATAGGCATCAAGGATGCTTATCTCCACGTGCCAATTGCGCCAGAGCATCAGCGTTTTCTACGCTTCGTTATAGGAAGCGAACACCTACAGTTCGTAGCTCTACCTTTCGGGCTGGCGACAGCCCCTCGGGTCTTCACCAAGGTCATGGCAGCAGTAGTAGCAGTCCTGCACTCGCAAGGTCACTCCGTGATCCCGTATTTGGACGATCTACTTATCAAGGCACCCTCTCAGGAGGCATGCCAACACAGCCTGAACGTGGCACTGAAGACTCTCCAGAGTTTCGGGTGGATTATCAACTTTTCAAAGTCAAATCTAACCCCGACCCAATCACTAACATATCTTGGCATGGAGTTTCATACTCTCTCAGCGATAGTGAAACTTCCACTGGACAAACAGTGCTCGCTACAGATAGGGGTGCAATCTCTCCTTCAGGGCCAGTCGCACCCCTTGAGGCGCCTCATGCACTTCCTAGGGAAGATGGTAGCAGCAATGGAAGCAGTTCCTTTTGCGCAGTTTCATCTGCGTCCACTACAATGGGACATTCTCCGCCAATGGGACGGGAAGTCGACGTCCCTCGACAGGGAGGTCTCCCTCTCTCAGGCAGCCAAGGAATCTCTCCGGTGGTGGCTTCTTCCCACCTCATTGTCAAAAGGAAAGTCGTTCCTACCCCCATCCTGGGCGGTGGTCACGACAGATGCGAGTCTATCAGGGTGGGGAGCAGTGTTTCTCCACCACAGGGCTCAAGGTACGTGGACTCGGAAAGAGTCCACCCTTCAGATCAATGTTCTGGAGATCAGAGCAGTCTATCTTGCCCTACAAGCCTTCCAACAGTGGCTGGAAGGCAAGCAGATCCGAATTCAGTCGGACAACTCCACAGCGGTGGCATACATCAACCACCAAGGGGGAACACGCAGTCGGCAAGCCTTCCAGGAAGTCCGGCGGATTCTGACGTGGGTGGAAGACACGGCATCCACCATATCCGCAGTTCACATCCCAGGCGTAGAAAACTGGGAAGCAGACTTTCTCAGTCGCCAGGGCATGGACGCAGGGGAATGGTCTCTTCACCCGGACGTGTTTCAGGAGATCTGTCGCCGCTGGGGGATGCCGGACGTCGACCTGATGGCGTCACGGCACAACAACAAGGTCCCGGTTTTCATGGCACGGTCTCACGATCACCGAGCTCTGGCGGCAGACGCCTTAGTTCAAGATTGGTCGCAGTTCCGGCTACCGTATGTGTTCCCACCTCTGGCATTGTTGCCCAGAGTGCTCCGCAAAATCAGGTCCGACTGCCGCCGCGCCATTCTCGTCGCTCCAGACTGGCCAAGGAGGTCGTGGTACCCGGATCTGTGGCACCTCACGGTAGGCCATCCGTGGGCACTACCAGACCGTCCAGACTTGCTGTCTCAAGGGCCGTTTTTCCATCTGAATTCTGCGGCCCTGAACCTGACTGTGTGGCCATTGAGTCCTGGATCCTAGCGGCCTCAGGTTTATCTCATGAAGTGGTTGCCACCATGAGACAGGCTAGGAAGCCATCCTCCGCCAAGATCTACCACAGGACGTGGAGGATATTCCTATCTTGGTGCTCTGCTCAGGGAGTTTCTCCCTGGCCTTTTGCATTGCCTACTTTTCTTTCCTTCCTGCAGTCTGGGTTGGAAAAAGGTTTGTCGCTTGGCTCCCTTAAGGGTCAAGTGTCCGCGCTATCCGTATTTTTTCAGAAACGCCTGGCGCGACTTCCTCAGGTACGCACGTTCCTGCAAGGGGTTTGTCATATCGTCCCCCCTTACAAGCGGCCATTGGAGCCCTGGGACCTGAACAAGGTTCTAATTGCTCTCCAAAAGCCGCCTTTCGAGCCTATGAAGGAGGTTTCCCTTTCTCGTCTTTCACAGAAAGTGGCCTTTCTAGTGGCGGTCACGTCTCTTCGGAGAGTGTCCGAGCTGGCGGCGTTATCATGCAGATCTCCATTCCTGGTGTTTCACCAGGACAAGGTAGTTCTGCGTCCAATTCCAGAATTTCTTCCCAAGGTGGTATCTTCCTTTCATCTCAATCAAGATATCACTTTACCGTCTTTGTGTCCGCATCCAGTTCACCAATTTGAAAAAGGTTTGCATTTATTGGATCTGGTGAGAGCACTCAGGATCTACATTTCCCGCACGGCGCCTCTGCGCCGCTCGGATGCACTCTTTGTCCTTGTCGCTGGTCAGCGTAAAGGGTCGCAAGCTTCCAAATCCACCCTTGCGCGTTGGATCAAGGAACCAATTCTTCACACCTACCGTTCTGCTGGGCTTCCGATTCCATCAGGACTGAAGGCCCATTCTACCAGAGCCGTGGGTGCGTCCTGGGCATTACGGCACCAGGCTACGGCTCAGCAGGTGTGCCAGGCGGCTACCTGGTCGAGTCTGCACACTTTTACCAAGCATTATCAGGTGCATACCTACGCTTCGGCGGATGCCGGCCTAGGTAGACAAGTCCTTCAGGCGGCGGTGGCTCACCTGTAGGAAAGGGCTGTTTGACGGCCCTATCACGAGGTATTCTTTTACCCACCCAGGGACTGCTTTTGGACGTCCCAATTGTCTGGGTCTCCCAATTAGGAGCGACAAAGAAGAAGGGAATTTTGTTTACTTACCGTAAATTCCTTTTCTTCTAGCTCCAATTGGGAGACCCAGCACCCGCCCTGTTTTTCTTAGGGAGTTTGTTTTTTTCGGGTGCACATGTTGTTCATGTTGAACAGTTCAGTTCTCCGAGGTTGTTTCTCGGGTTGAATTTGTATTTAAAACAGTTATTGGCTTTCCTCCTTCTTGCTTTTGCACTAAAACTGAGGAGCCCGTGATCCCACGGGGGGTGTATAGCCAGAAGGGGAGGGGCCTTACACTTTTAAGTGTAGTACTTTGTGTGGCCTCCGGAGGCAGTAGCTATACACCCAATTGTCTGGGTCTCCCAATTGGAGCTAGAAGAAAAGGAATTTACGGTAAGTAAACAAAATTCCCTTCTTCTTCAGTCCGGATTGGAAAAGGGTTTGTCACTCGGCTCCCTTAAGGGACAAGTCTCTGCGCTCTCTGTGTTTTTTTCAGAAGCGCCTGGCCAGATTTCCACAGGTACGCACGTTCCTGCAGGGGGTTTGTCACATCGTTCCTCCTTACAAACGTCCGTTGGAACCCTGGGATCTGAACAGAGTGCTGATGGTTCTTCAGAAACCACCGTTCGAGCCAATGAGGGATATTTCTCTCGCACGCCTTTTGCAGAAAGTGGTTTTCCTAGTAGCAGTCACTTCACTTTGGAGAGTGTCTGAGCTCGCAGCTCTGTCATGCAAAGCCCCCCTCCTGGTGTTTCACCAGGACAAGGTGGTTCTGCGTCCGGTTCCGGAATTTCTCCCTAAGGTGGTATCCCCCTTTCATCTCAATCAGGATACCTCCTTACCCTCTTTTTGTCCTCATCCAGTTCACCAATGTGAAAAGGATTTGCACTTGTTAGATCTGGTGAGAGCACTCAGACTCTACATTTCTCGTACGGTGCCCCTGCGCCGCTCGGATGCACTCTTTGTCCTTGTCGCTGGCCAGCGTAAAGGGACACAAGCTTCCAAATCAACCCTGGCTCGGTGGATCAAGGAACCAATTCTCGAAGCTTACCGTTCTGCCGGGCTTCCGGTTCCCTCAGGGCTGAAGGCCCATTCTACCAGAGCCGTGGGTGCGTCCTGGGCTTTGAGGCACCAGGCTACGGCTCAGCAGGTGTGTCAGGCGGCTACCTGGTCGAGCCTGCACACTTTCACGAAACACTATCAGGTGCATACCTATGCTTCGGCAGATGCCAGCCTAGGTAGGCGAGTCCTTCAGGCGGCGGTTGCCCACCTGTAGGACGGAGCCGTTACGGCTCTATTATGAGGTATTATTTACCCACCCAGGGACTGCTTTTGGACGTCCCAATTGTCTGGGTCTCCCAATGGAGCGACAAAGAAGAAGGGAATTTTGTTTACTTACCGTAAATTCCTTTTCTTCTAGCTCCAATTGGGAGACCCAGCACCCGCCCCTGTTTTTTTGTGTACACATGTTGTTCATGTTGAATGGTTTCAGTTCTCCGATATTCCTTCGGATTGAATTTACTTTAAACCAGTTTATAATTTTTTTCCTCCTTCTTGCTTTTGCACCAAAACTGAGGAGCCCGTGGGAGCACGGGGGGTGTATAGGCAGAAGGGGAGGGGCTTTACACTTTTAGTGTAATACTTTGTGCGGCCTCCGGAGGCATAACCTATACACCCAATTGTCTGGGTCTCCCAATTGGAGCTAGAAGAAAAGGAATTTACGGTAAGTAAACAAAATTCCCTTCATCCTTCTCCCCTTTTTTCCCATTTTAAAAATAAATTAATAAAAAAAAATAATAATTTGCTTGGTTTTTTTTAAGCCGCATGGTAAAAGCTGTAAAACAAATTGAAAGGTGTTTGGGTTTTTTTGTTGCACCACAAAAATGCAATAAAACATGATTAAAAGATATTATATACCCCAATGAAAACGTCGGCTCACCTCACAAAAAACACAGGTCAATCAACAAAAAAATGAAAAAATGGCGACCCAAACATTTTTATTTCTTTGTCGCTCCATTGGGAGACCCAGACAATTGGGTGTATAGCTTCTGCCTCCGGAGGCCACACAAAGTATTACACTTTAAAAAGTGTAACCCCTCCCCTCTGCCTATACACCCTCCCGTGGACCACGGGCTCCTCAGTTTTATGCTTTGTGTGGAAGGAGGCACACATCCACTCATGCATTCTTATACTTAGTTATGTCGGTTGGAAGAAAAGAGGGCCCCCACGGGGCCCCCGGCATGTTCCCTTCTCACCCCACTATGTCGGCGGTGTTGTTAAGGTTGAGGTACCCATTGCGGGTACGGAGGCTGGAGCCACATGCCGTCTCCTTCACCATCCCTTATGCGGCTCTGGGAGAAGTGGGATCCAGAGCGGTCATCCATTTGCTGGGACCGTGCTCCATCCGCAGCCCCTGGTGGAACCTGCCGGACCGGAGCCTCTTCAACCTCAGGGACCGGGCCCTGCAACTTAAAGGTACTCTGTGTCCCCATAGGGGACTGTGCAGGGAGCGCACCTTCTTCCCGGAAGCTGCGGTAGTTGTGAAATTGAGGAGGCCGGTGGACTTCCGCGCCGACCGTCCCTGCTTGTCGGGCGCGGCCTCAAATTTAGTCCCCGGCTTCACCGCGGCCTAGTCGCGAAAATCCCGCCCCGGGCCTGCCTGTCAGGGGTAAGGGCGGGATTACCGACATGACGTCGGATGTGAGGGCTGGAGCATCCTGCATGTCTTCCTCCCCCCTCACTGACCACTGTGGGGACCCCAGATTCCCGCTCTTTGCTGGCGCCGCCCTCGGCCCCACTCCTCCCCTGAGAGCTCCGGCGGCCATTTTCTGGCATTCTGCCGGTGGATGCTTCTCAGTGAAGCAGCTCTGTAGCTCCGGGGGATACACGACAGGGAATCTGGAGGACACACTCTGCTCGTTAGCGGTCGGTAAGCCACACCGGTCACCCGGTGCTGGTCCCCCTAGGGTGCCGGAATAGATACATATATATATATATATATATATAATAGATATATATATCTGTTCGGTCAGGCTGTATACCCTTTTCCCATATACCCTCAGTGGTCACTCTCCTAGGAGACAACATCATGTCGTCCACAAGGAGCAAAGCTACTAAGGCACAGGTTTTTTTTGCGGCCTCTTGTGGGGCTATGTTACCTGCGGGTTCCACCTACCCTCACTGTGAGCAATGCTCGACTCCTGCCTCGCTTGCTCAGCCGGAGCCTCGGGCACTGGTGGGCCCCTCGGCTCATGTAGACCCCCTGCTCCCCCTGAGCAGGCTGCAGGGACAGAGTCACCGGTGTTGGCCTCTTTTGCTGAGAAACTCTCTGTCACTTTCCCAATCCATTGCACTGTCTATGGACAAATGGTCTTCTAAACTCCTTGAGGCATTGCAGTCCAGACCGGACCTTCCACAGGCCCCGGCCCCTGTTAGCTTGTCTCCTCCAGGCCCCTCTCGGTCCACGCCGCAGCGCGCTCCCAGGTTGGCCCCTAGGTCTCAGGCGGAGGACTCCTGCCCGGACCGCAGTCCCAGACCGGCTAAGCGGTCTCGCTGGGACTCTTCCCCGACTTCCTCACGCTGCTCGGGATCCCAGCTTGAGGACTCTCAGGAAGACGAGGCGGACGTGGGAGCTCAGGGCTCTGACCCTGACTTCGCCCTTAACCTTGATACACCTGAGGGGGACGCCTTAGTAAATGATCTTATCTCGTCCATCAACCAGGTGTTGGATCTCTCACCGCCGCCTCCTCCAGTAGAGGAGTCGGCGTCTCAGCAGGAGAAACACCAGTTTCGGTTCCCCAAATGTACGCGCACGCGTTACCCCTTTCCATCTGAAGTCGTTAAGGGTTGGGCTCACTCTCCCAAGGTGGATCCTCCAGTCTCCAGATTGGCTGCTAGGTCCGTTGTGTCTGTTGCAGATGGCTCATCCCTGAAGGATGCCACTGACAGGCAGATAGAGCTTCTGGTGAAGTCCATCTATGAGGCCACGGGCGCGTCTTTCGCCCCGGCCTTTGCGGCTGTGTGGGCTCTCCAAGCAATCTCGGCATGTCTGTCTGAGATTAATGCTGTCACACGGAATTCTGCTCTGCATGTTTCGTCTTTGACCTCTCAGGCATCAGCCTTTTCGTCCTACGCCATGAACGCCGTCCTGGACTCCACTAGCCGTACGGCTGTAGCATCTGCTAACTCCGTGGCAGTCCGCAGGGCCATGTGGCTGCGCGAATGAAAAGCAGACTCGGCTTCCAAGAGGTTCTTAACTGGTTTGCCTTTTTCTGGCGACCGTTTGTTTGGCGAACGATTGGATGATATTATTAAGGAATCCAAGGGAAAGGACTCGTCCTTACCCCAGTCCAAACCTAAGAGACCTCAGCAGAGAAAAATCCAATCGAGGTTTCGGTCCTTTCGTCCCTCCGCCAAGCCCCAATCCTCTTCGTCCAACAGGCCGGAGAAAGGCCAGAGGAACTCCTAGGCGTGGCGGTCCAAGTCACGCCCCCAAAAGGCCGCAGGAGGCACTGCCTCCAAGACTGCCTCCTCATGACTCTCGGCCTCCCCTAGCCGCATCCTCGGTCGGTGGCAGGCTCTCCCGCTTTGGCGACGCCTGGTGGCCACATGTTCAAGACCGATGGGTGAGAGACATTCTGTCTCATGATTACAGGATAGAGTTCAGCTCTCGTCCTGCGGTTCGTTTCTTCAGAACCTCTCCGCCCCCCGATCAGGCCGACGCACTTTTTCAGGCAGTGGATGCTCTAAAGATAGAAGGAGTTGTGATCCCCGTTCCCCTTCAGGAATGTTGTCGCGGATTTTACTCCAACTTGTTCGTGGTGCCAAAAAAGGATGGGTCATTCCGTCCCGTTCTGGACCTCAAGCTCAACAGACATGTGAGAACCAGACGGTTTCGGATGGAATCTCTCCGCTCGGTCATCGCCTCGATGTCACAAGGAGACTTCCTAGCATCGATCGATATCAAGGATGCTTATCTCCATGTACCGATCGCACCCGAACATCAACGTTTCCTGCGTTTCGCCATCGGGGACGAACACCTTCAGTTCGTGGCATTGCCTTTCGGCCTGGCGACAGCCCCACGGGTTTTCACCAAAGTCATGGCTTCCGTCGTGGCGGTCCTGCACTCTCAGGGCCACTCGGTGATCCCCTACTTGGACGATCTCCTAGTCAGGGCCCCTTCTCGGGTGGCGTGTCAACAAAGCCTTACCGTCGCTCTGGCGACTCTCCAGCAGTTCGGGTGGATCATCAACTTCCCGAAATCCAAGTTGACACCGACCCAATCACTGACTTACCTCGGGATGAAGTTTCATACCCAGCAAGCGTTAGTCAAGCTACCGAGCAACAAACAGCTTTCTCTGCAGGCCGGGGTGCAATCACTTCTTCGGAGTCAGTCACACCCCTTAAGGCGCCTCATGCACTTCCTGGGGAAGATGGTGGCAGCTATAGAGGCAGTGCCGTTCGCGCAATTCCATCTACGGCCACTCCAATGGGACATTCTCCGCAAATGGGACAAGAGTGCGGCTTCCCTCGACAAGAACGTCTCTTTCCCTTGCAACCAAAACATCACTTCAGTGGTGGCTCCTACCCACATCTGTCGTGGGGAAAATCCTTCCTACCCCCAACCTGGGCTGTGGTCACCACGGACGCGAGCCTGTCAGGTTGGGGAGCGGTTTTTCTCCACCACAGGGCTCAGGGAACCTGGACTCCGATAGAATCGTCCCTTCAGATCAATATTCTGGAGATAAGGGCAGTATATCTAGCCCTATTGGCTTTCCATCGGTGGCTGGAGGGCAGGCAGATCCGTATCCAGTCGGACAACGCCACTGCCGTCGCCTACATCAACCACCAAGGCGGCACTCGCAGTCGTCAGGCCTTTCAGGAAGTCAGGCGGATTCTGCAGTGGGTGGAAGCCACAGCCTCCACGATCTCCGCAGTTTACATCCCGGCGTAGAAAACTGGGAAGCAGATTTTCTCAGTCGTCAGGGCATGGACGCGGGGGAATGGTCTCTGCACCCAGATGTGTTTCGAGAGATCTGTCGCCGCTGGGGAACGCCGGACGTCGATCTCATGGCGTCACGGCACAACAACAAGGTCCCGGCCTTCATGGCACGGTCTCAGGATCACAGTGCTCTGGCGGCGGACGCGTTAGTCCAGGATTGGTCGCAGTTTCGACTGCCTTATGTGTTTCCCCCTCTGGCGATGCTGCCCAGAGTACTACGCAAGATCAGGTCCGACTGCCGTCGCGCCATTCTCGTCGCTCCAGACTGGCCGAGGCGGTCGTGGTATCCGGATCTGTGGCATCTCACAGTGGGTCAACCGTGGGCACTTCCAGACCGCCCAGACTTGCTGTCACAAGGCCCGTTTTTCCATCTGAATTCTGTGGCCCTCAACCTGACTGTGTGGCCACTGAGTCCTGGCTCCTAGCGTCTTCAGGGTTATCTCAGGATGTCATTGCCACCATGAGACAAGCCAGGAAGCCAACGTCCGCCAAGATCTATTACAGGTCTTGGCAAATCTTCCTATCATGGTGCGCTGTTAACGGTTTTCCTCCATGGCCGTTTGCCTTACCCACTTTTCTTTCATTCCTTCAATCTGGAATGGACAAGGGTTTGTCCCTCGGCTCTCTCAAGGGCCAAGTATCGGCGCTCTCTGTGTTTTTTCAAAAACGTCTAGCCAGGCTTCCGCAGGTCCGCACGTTCCTGCAGGGGGTTTGCCACATGGTCCCACCTTACAAACGTCCGCTGGAACCCTGGGATCTTAACAGGGTGCTAACGGCTCTTCAAAAACCACCTTAATTAAATTAATTAATTGTGATTAAAAATCTCGCTGTCAACTGGAGAAATACTAATATTCCATCTATACATGAAGTAATAGAAAGAATTTCCTCTCACAATCTTTACGAATTTAAGTTTGCTTTGAAAGATAGATTATATGATAAGTACTCGGTGAGATGGAATCTTTGGTCAAAGAAGTTCAATCCCAATCTTATTATATTAAATCCTTGAGTTAGTGGAACTACTAGCTATAAAAATGATTTAATTATATTCTCCGTCTTTTTTATTCTAATAGTTACGTTTAGCAATTTATGTGTTAAGAGATTCAGTTTAAATTTTCAGCCAAAACTCTACTATAACTCTAGTTTACCTTTTACTTTAATCATATAACCTTTCCCTCTCCCCCCCCCTTTCTTTTTTTTTTTTTTTTTGTTTTCCCCCTTTCCCGTGCTCCACTTTTTCTATTTCAAAAATTGAATGTTAATTTAACTTTAGATTGTAATTTGACTAATTGTTGTTAAGTTTTACTGTGTGAACAATTTGTTTTGTTTGAACCAAAATTTTAAAATAAAAAAAATATGTAAACAAAAAACACCTTTCGAGCCGCTGAGGGATGTCTCTCTCTCACGTCTTTCGCAGAAGGTGGCCTTCCTAGTGGCAGTCACATCACTTCGGAGAGTGTCTGAGCTGGCAGCGCTGTCATGCAAAGCCCCCTTCCTGGTTTTTCACCAGGATAAGGTAGTTCTGCGTCCTGTCCCGGAATTTCTCCCTAAGGTGGTATCCCCTTTTCATCTCAATCAGGATATCTCCTTGCCTTCATTTTGCCCTAATCCAATTCACCAGTGTGAAAAGGATTTGCACTCATTAGATCTGGTGAGAGCACTCCGACTCTACGTGTCTCGCACGGCGCCCCTGCGCCGTTCAGATGCGCTCTTTGTCCTTGTCGCTGGCCAGCGTAAGGGCTCTCAGGCCTCCAAGTCAACCTTGGCTCGGTGGATCAAGGAACCGATTCTCAAGGCCTACCGTTCTTCCGGGCTTCCGCTCCCTTCAGGGCTGAAAGCCCATTCTACCAGAGCCGTGGGTGCGTCCTGGGCATTGCGGCACCGGGCTATGGCTCAGCAGGTGTGTCAGGCAGCTACCTGGTCTAGTCTGCACACTTTCACGAAACACTATCTAGTGCATACCTATGCTTCGGCAGACGCCAGTCTAGGTAGGCGAGTCCTTCAGGCGGCGGTTGCCCACCTGTAAGAGGGGGCCGTTTTCGGCTCTTTTTATTGAGGTATTCTTTTACCCACCCAGGGACTGCTTTTGGACGTCCCAATTGTCTGGGTCTCCCAATGGAGCGACAAAGAAGAAGGGAATTTTGTTTACTTACCGTAAATTCCTTTTCTTCTAGCTCCTATTGGGAGACCCAGCACCCGCCCCTGTACCCTTCGGGCTGGTTGTTCTTTTGTGTACACATGTTGTTCATGTTGAATTGTTCTTTTGGTTCATGGTTTTCAGTTCTCCGAACATCCTTCGGATTGAATTTACCCTAGACCAATTTATAAGTTTTCTCCTTCCTGCTTTTGCACCAAAACTGAGGAGCCCATGGTCCACGGGAGGGTGTATAGGCAGAGGGGAGGGGTTACACTTTTAAAGTGTAATACTTTGTGTGGCCTCCGGAGGCAGAAGCTATACACCCAATTGTCTGGGTCTCCCAATAGGAGCTAGAAGAAAAGGAATTTACAATAAGTAAACAAAATTCCCTTTTTTTTAATTTTTTTTTTTTTTTTTTTTTACACATTTCAATTTTTTTTCCCAGCACTAAAGTAAAAAAAACAAACAAACCAACAAAACAATAAAAATAAATTATCATCACTATAATTGTACTGAACAGGAAAAATTTTATAACCAGGTCATTTTTTACTGCATAAGGAGCGTCATAAAAACAAAAAAAAAAAATATAGCGGAATTGTGTTTTTATTTTCATCTTTTCAGCTCACTTGGAATTTTTTTCCCTGTTTTTCTTACATTATATGGTAAAGTAAATTGTATAAAAGTAAAACGCAAGGAAAAAATAGACAGTAAAGAAGCCCAGCCTGTAGGTGGCGCTGCAGCCCCTCTCAGCAGCGTCGTCCCCTCCGGAGCAGCAATCAGAATGTTTTCTGACATTTTAGTGAGGAATGTTGCTTCTTCTTACGTCTGTCGATTGTTTTATTATATAATGTCTTTATTGCTTTTTCTATGACTTTTCTTTGTTATCTTACAGGACGTTTTCTATAGTACTTGTCCTCGACCTCTCCAAGCCTAACGAGCTGTGGCACACAATGGACAGCCTGTTACAGGTCACCAGGAAGCGTGTGGATAAAGTTGTCGCAGATATTGGGAAATCTAATTCCAAGTCGGCTAATCAAATAACGCAGAACATTTGGAGGACGGTTGCCAACAACCATCCTGTAGGTGTCCAGAATGTGGCTGTCATTAAAAAGATTTACGTGACTTAAAGGCGTATTCTCATCTTCTACGTCTGTTACATAGCCATAGGATATGATATACGTGTATAATATATGAGGCTATCATTATTGGACCTGTCATCTACTATACAGTAATGACGTATCCTGTGGATATGCTACAAATGGACCAGATACTGTAGAGTTGGTGCAAATCGATTCGTAGGACCCGACCCAGTCTCCACGTCAATAATCTGTGGCCGTTGAGCATCCTCCTACCTGCCAGCATTCACCAATCTCCTCTTGATTAGTTGGTCTGGGGCGACATTACGCCATAACTGTGAAATCGAGCCAGGCTGGCCAGTCAAAAGTAGAGCCAAGGATGCCGTCAAGTAAGGGGCGGATGTCAGGGTACCTTCCAGCGGCAACACATTATCAAGTCAAACCACCTCTTTCAGATATTATATGTTATCCATAGCATCCACACAGATCCATTTAATTGAAGAGTTGGTCCAGGATTAGAAATGATGGCTTCTTTCTTAAAAAAAAAAAAAAAAAGCACCACACCTGTCCACAGGTTGTGAGTGGTATTGCATCTAGACCTTATTCATTTCTGTGTTGCTGACCTGCAGTATCAGATACATCCATGTGTGGTGCTGACCTGCAGTATCAGACACATCCATGTGTGGTGCTGACCTGCAGTATCAGACACATCCATGTGTGGTGCTGACCTGCAGTATCAGACACATCCATGTGTGGTGCTGACCTGCAGTATCAGACACATCCATGTGTGGTGCTGACCACCTGCAGTATCAGATACATCCATGTGTTGTGCTGACCTGCAGTATCAGACACATCCATGTGTGGTGCTGACCTGCAGTATCAGACACATCCATGTGTTGTGCTGACCTGCAGTATCAGCAGACACATCCATGTGTGGTGCTGACCTGCAGTATCAGATACATCCATGTGTTGTGCTGACCTGCAGTATCAGATACATCCATGTGTTGTGCTGACCTGCAGTATCAGATACATCCATGTGTGGTGCTGACCTGCAGTATCAGACATATCCATGTGTGGTGCTGACCTGCAGTATCAGACACATCCATGTGTGGTGCTGACCTGCAGTATCAGATACATCCATGTGTTGTGCTGACCTGCAGTATCAGACACATCCATGTGTGGTGCTGACCTGCAGTATCAGACACATCCATGTGTGGTGCTGACCTGCAGTATCAGACACATCCATGTGTTGTGCTGACCTGCAGTATCAGCAGACACATCCATGTGTGGTGCTGACCTGCAGTATCAGATACATCCATGTGTTGTGCTGACCTGCAGTATCAGATACATCCATGTGTGGTGCTGACCTGCAGTATCAGACACACCCATGTGTTGTGCTGACCTGCAGTATCAGACACACCCATGTGTTGTGCTGACCTGCAGTATCAGATACATCCATGTGTGGTGCTGACCTGCAGTATCAGATACATCCATGTGTGGTGCTGACCTGCAGTATCAGACACATCCATGTGTTGTGCTGACCTGCAGTATCAGACACATCCATGTGTTGTGCTGACCTGCAGTATCAGATACATCCATGTGTGGTGCTGACCTGCAGTATCAGACACATCCATGTGTTGTGCTGACCTGCAGTATCAGATACATCCATGTGTGTTGCTGACCTGCAGTATCAGACACACCCATGTGTTGTGCTGACCTGCAGTATCAGACACATCCATGTGTTGTGCTGACCTGCAGTATCAGATACATCCATGTGTGTTGCTGACCTGCAGTATCAGACACATCCATGTGTTGTGCTGACCTGCAGTATCAGATACATCCATGTGTGTTGCTGACCTGCAGTATCAGACACACCCATGTGTTGTGCTGACCTGCAGTATCAGATACATCCATGTGTTGTGCTGACCTGCAGTATCAGATACATCCATGTGTTGTGCTGACCTGCAGTATCAGCAGACACATCCATGTGTGGTGCTGGCCTGCAGTATCAGACACATCCATGTGTGGTGCTGACCTGCAGTATCAGACACATCCATGTGTGGTGCGGTTCCTTAAATAAAGCACTCATGTTTTTGTGGTAAGCAATTTACTCAATTTATTAAAGGTCAGCCCATGATGACTGTTCAAACCAAGCACAGGCGCTAATGCATCATGGCAGGGCTGATCATTTAAATCACCTTCCCGCCTGCTTGTTTTCCCTCATTCTCCTCTCTTCCCCTTTTCTTTGATTGACAGCTCTGGCTTCATAGAGGCAGGGAAGGGAGGAGATAGATGGAGAACCAGTATATGGAAAGGTGCAGGTAAATGATCAGCGCCGCCATAATGCTCAAGCGCTTGTGCTTGGTTTGAACAGTCATTCTGTACTGACAGAGTTCTGTTAATGTTCTTTGGCTATCGCTTACTTTTCCACTAATCTTTAATTGTACTAAGACTTCTCATTTCCCATCCAAACAGGACAGAGAATTGATTGACCCCTTCCCATTGCCTTTATTAATCATTGGAAGCAAGTATGATATTTTCCAGGTAAGAAATTATATTTTTACCAAAAAGCAAACCTGTTAAAGGGAAAATGACAGCGGACAAATGCTCCCGAGCCACTGGTGGCGTGTATCAGACATTGTATGACTTCAGCCAGGTATGTTTGACCCTTAAATGCTGCGGTGACCAAGTGGCACGGGTGACTAGTCAGGTAGTCACATCCTCGGCGGCTTCTCCCCGCCCTCTCCCCTTGAGTGACAGGTGTCTCCGTATACACGCATGGAGAGATCTGTCAGTCACTGGCAGCATGCTGAAAAAAAGCCACCAGGGGCCGAGTCACACGGGGGACTAGTCAGACAGGCAGGTCCACAGCAGCATCTCCCCTCCCGGCAGGGGTCTCGCTATATACGCATAGACAGATCTGTCACTTACTTGCAGTGGGCTGTGAAAACCCACCAGTATCTGCCTGTCTAACTAGTCTCCCTTGTGGCTTTTTTTTTCTTCATCGTTCCTTATGGGAGACCCAAACCATGGGTGTATAGCTTCTGCCTCCGGAGGACACACAAAGTACTACACTCAAACGTGTAGCTCCTCCCTCCGGGCTATATACACCCCCTGGATGACAATCTAACCAGTTCAATGCTTTGTGTTCAGGAGGTCACACACACACATGCATTCTCTGATTTTTTCATTTTTATTTTGATTTTAAAGATTTGGAAGAAAAGCGGGTCCAGTCTGGACTCCCGGCATGTCCCTTCTCACCCCACTGTGTCGGCGGTGCTGTTAAGGTTGACTTTACAAGGCTGGAGCCTTCACATGCCGCGCTCCTTCACATCCTCTGGGTTGAAGTGGGAGCCGTCACGGTCCTCTCTGCTTGCAGAAGACCGGTCTCCATCCGCAGCCCTGTCTGGTTCCTGCTGGAAGGAGCGTTTAACCCCCCCTCAGGGACTGGCCCTGCGTCTCAAAAGCTAAGTATTGAGACGTTTTTCAGGGGTCCCGGGTACTTTTATTAGGGGGAAAGTATGTTTTTTTATCTTTACTGTAAATTCCGGCCGGTTCTGGGGGTTTCCCCTGAGAACCGCGCCGAAGGTGCCTGCTCGTCGGCCGCATGTTAAAATCTAGGCCCCGGCTTCTGTTTGGGCCTAGTTTCGGTTTCATCTTCCTCTGCTTGTCATTCATGCAGGGGAATAGAGTGGCGCCGCCAACCGGCCATCCAGCAGAGGGGAGGACACTCCTCTCTGAGGAGATGTTTCCCTCCCCTGCATCTCTCCTTAGCCCTCCGGTTTCCCGCTCTTGGGCTAATCTCCGCCCCCCCCTCCTCCTCCCAGCGCCATTTTCTCAGCGTTTATCACACTGATCGGCGCTGGCTGCTGAACCTGCTGCTTTCTAGGAAGGCTGACGCTTTACTGGGGGTCCGAGCTGTGGAATCCGGAGGGCACACAGAGAGCGGTCTGGTAAGCCACAACCTCTGGTTGTGGGCTTTATTATACACTCTCAGGACATTCTATACAAGTGTATTCTTACTGCAGAGCTTCCACCTCAGCAGCATGTCTGTCACCCGGAGCAAGAAGACTGCTAAGCTGTACGCTATATGCACTGCATGTAAGCTCATTCTGCCAGAGCCAAGCACATACCCACATTGTGATGCCTGTGCTAACATGGTTGTGTCTCAGCCTGGAGCCTCCTCAGGGGTCCCTCCGGCTGCTCCGGCCCCGGTGGCTGAACCCCCGGCTTGGGTAGCATCCTTTTCCAAAGCTATTTCCCAGTCTTTTGCCGACTCCATGGGGCAGCTGTCCCGGACACTGCTGACCATGCATCAGCCCTCTTCTCAGGGTGCCTCTGCTGCTCCGAGCTCTGCAGAGCTCTCAGAGCATGTCCTAGGACCCCGTCCCCCTAAACGGAGACGCAGGGACCCTTCTCCTTCCTCGTCCCACGGCTCTGATTCACGAGCCGATGTGCAGGGCGAGGAGGATTCGTTTACTGTGGGCTCAGACGCTACCTCTATGTACCCCATTGACTTGTCTGAGGGTGATGCGGATGTTAGTGACTTGATTGCGTCCATTAACTCCGTACTGAACCTCAACCCACCAGAGTCAGAGGAACAAGCCTCTCTGGTAGAGATACACCAGTTTACCTCACCTAAGAGAGCTAGGAGTATGTTTTTTAACCACTCCAGTTTTCAGACCGCCGTTACCAAGCCCAGGGCCTGTCCTGACAAACGTTTTCCGAAGCGTAGTTCTGATGACCGTTTTCCTTTTCCACCAGAGGTGGTTAAGGAATGGGCCCAGTCTCCAAAGGTAGACCCTCCGGTGTCCAGAATCTCAGCCCGCACAGTCGTAGCTGTGGCTGATGGCACTTCTCTTAAGGATCCCACTGACCGCCAGGTTGACCTTCTGGCCAAGTCTGTATATGAGGCGGCAGGAGCCTCGTTCTCCCCGTCTTTTGCGGCAGTGTGGGCGCTTAAGGCAGTCTCTGCCTCTCTGGCGGAGATACATTCCCTCACCAGGGACTCTATACCTGAGATGGATGCCTTAACTTCTCAAGCTTCGGCTTTTTCATCCTACGCCATGTCAGCCATCCTGGAGGCTTCTCACCGCACGGCGGTGGCCTCCGCTAACTCCCTCGCGATCCGCAGGATCTTGTGGCTTCGAGAGTGGAAAGCAGACGCTTCCTCTAAGAAGTACCTTGCGAGTCTCCCTTTCTTTGTCGCTCTATTGGGAGACCCAGACAATTGGGTGTATAGCTACTGCCTCCGGAGGCCACACAAAGTATTACACTTAAAAGTGTAAGGCCCCTCCCCTTCTGCCTATACACCCCCCGTGGGATCACGGGCTCCTCAGTTTTCGTGCTTTGTGCGAAGGAGGCTAACATCCACGCATAGCTCCACTGTTTAGTCAGCAGCAGCTGCTGACTTTGTCGGATGGAAGAAAAGAGGGCCCATACTAGGGCCCCCAGCATGCTCCCTTCTCACCCCACTTTTGTTGGTGGTGTTTGTTAAGGTTGAGGTACCCATTGCGGGTACGGAGGCTGGAGCCCACATGCTGCTTTCCTTCCCCATCCCCTTAGGGCTCTGGGTGAAGTGGGATCCTATCGGTCTCCAGGCACAGGAGACCGTGCTCCGTCCACAGCCCCTGGGAATCTGCTGGACATGGAGCTGAGTATCGTCAGGGACAGGGCCCTGCTACATTAAGGTACTCTGCGTCCCCGTACAGATCGTGCACACACACACCAGCATTGCTGGGTGTGTTAGTGCGCCGGGGACAGCAGCGCGGCGCGCGTGTGCTATTACTCACTGCAGCTTTGCTGAGTGAGTTTATGTATTAGGAACTGCCGCGCCGGCCGCTGCTGGCGGTTTTTTACACTGCGGCGCGGCTGGGACGTGTGGTGCGCCGGGGACTTCCGCGCTGGCCGTGCTTATACGACGGCCGCGCTTATAAATCGAGTCCCCGGCTTTTGCGGCCTAGTTCCGTTTCGTTCCCGCCCCCAGGCCTGCCAGTCAGGGGAAGGGCGGGACGCTGGTCAGAACGTCAGCGCCGAGGGCTAGAGTCTGCTTAGCATACTCCAACCCCCCTCACTAGGCACAGTGGGACGCTAGTTTCCCGCACTTTGTCTGGGGCACGCCCACGGCCCGCCCCTCTTCACAGGACGCCGGCAGCCATTCCTGTTTGCAGTCTGAGTGGAGAAGGGAGACAAGCTCTGGGAGACCCAGACACGGGATTCTGGCGACCACACACCCGCTTTTCAGCGGGCGGTAAGCAGCCCTCGAGGGCTCACCCCACTAGTGCCGCAGTGTTCATTTGTACTTTATACTTGTATGCTATACATTGCATTATACGGTCACTATTCTTGGCTATATACCCTCCTAGATTGCTAGACAACAGCATGTCGTCCGCAAAAAGCAAGGGGGCCAAGACACAGGCTTTCTATGCTACTTGTACCGCATGTAAGGCTGTTCTACCGGCAGGTGCCACTGACCCCCATTGTGTGCAATGTTCGGCCCCTGTAGCACTTGCTCAGCCGGGGTCTCTGCTAGAGGTGGCCCAAGGAGAACCACCTGTGAACACTGTCCAGGTGACAGGGACGGAGTTTGCAGTTTTTGCTGATAGACTGTCGGTGACTATGACTAAAATCCTTGAGACTTTGCAGTCCAGACCGGTAACTCAGACCATGGGCACTGTCGATTCAATGCTCCCTGGTCCCCCTCTTTTGGAACACATCCGTGCTCCGGGGGGGTCCCATGCATCCCGGGGTGATGGCTCTGACACGGACGACAGTCCCAGACAGCCTAAGCGAGCTCGCTATGAGCGACCCTCGACTTCATCACACTGGTCAGGGTCCCAGCAGGAGGGCTCTCTGTTTGATGAGGCAGAGGTAGCTGATCAGGATTCTGATCCTGAGACTGCTCTCAATCTGGATACACCTGATGGGGACGCAATGGTGAATGATCTCATAGCGTCCATCAATAAAATGTTGGATATTTCTCCCACAGCTCCTCCAGTGGAGGAGTCAGCTTCACAGCAGGAGAAATTCCATTTCAGGTATCCCAAGCGTAAATTGAGTACTTTTCTGGACCACTCTGACTTTAGAGAGTCAGTCCAGAAACACCACGCTTATCCAGATAAGCGTTTCTCCAAACGTCTTAAGGATACACGTTATCCCTTTCCCCCTGACGTGGTCAAAGGCTGGACCCAGTGTCCAAAGGTGGATCCCCCAATCTCCAGGCTTGCGGCTAGATCCATAGTTGCAGTGGAAGATGGGGCTTCACTTAAAGATGCCACTGACAGACAGATGGAGCTCTGGTTGAAATCCATCTATGAAGCTATCGGCGCGTCGTTTGCTCCAGCATTCGCAGCTGTATGGGCACTCCAAGCTATTTCAGCTGGTCTGGCGCAGATTGACACTGTCACACGTACATCTGTTCCGCAAGTAGCGTCCTTAACCTCTCAAATGTCTGCATTTGCGTCTTACGCTATTAATGCTGTCCTGGACTCTACGAGCCGTACGGCAGTGGCGTCCGCCAACTCCGTAGTTTTACGCAGAGCCTTGTGGTTAAGGGAATGGAAGGCAGATTCTGCTTCCAAGAAGTGCTTAACCAGTTTGCCTTTTTCTGGTGACAGACTGTTTGGTGAGAGATTGGATGAAATCATTAAACAGTCCAAGGGTAAGGATTCATCCTTACCTCAGCCCAGACCAAATAAACCCCAACAGAGGAAGGGACACAGTCGAGGTTTCGGTCCTTTCGAGGCTCGGGCAGGTCTCAATTCTCCTCGTCCAAAAGGACTCAAAAGGATCAGAGGAGCTCAGATTCTTGGCGGGCTCAGTCATGCCCAAAGAAAGCAGCCGGAGGAACCGCTACCAAGGCGGCTTCCTCATGACTTTCGGCCTCCTCTCTCCGCATCCTCGGTCGGTGGCAGGCTCTCCCGCTTTGGCGACATTTGGCTGCCACATGTCAAAGACCGTTGGGTGAGAGACATTCTGTCTCACGGGTACAGGATAGAGTTCAGTTCTCGTCCTCCAACTCGATTCTTCAGAACTTCTCCGCCTCCCGACCGAGCCGATGCTCTTCTGCAGGCGGTCTGCTCTTTAAAGGCAGAGGGAGTGGTGATCCCTGTTCCTCTTCAGGAGCAAGGTCACGGTTTTTACTCCAATTTGTTTGTGGTGCCAAAAAAGGACGGGTCTTTCCGTCCTGTTCTGGACTTAAAACTGCTCAACAAGCATGTGAAAACCAGGCGGTTCCGGATGGAATCCCTCCGCTCCGTCATCGCCTCAATGTCTCAAGGAGATTTCCTAGCATCAATAGACATCAAAGATGCTTATCTCCACGTGCCGATTGCTCCAGAGCACCAGCGTTTTCTACGCTTCGTTATAGGAGACGAACACCTTCAGTTCGTAGCCCTGCCTTTCGGTCTGGCGACAGCCCCAAGGGTCTTCACCAAAGTCATGGCAGCAGTAGTAGCAGTCCTGCACTCTCAGGGTCACTCTGTGATCCCTTACTTGGACGATCTACTTGTCAAGGCACCCTCTCAAGAGGCATGCCAGCACAGCCTGAACGTTGCGCTGGAGACTCTCCAGAGTTTCGGGTGGATCATCAACTTTTCAAAGTCAAATCTGATTCCAACCCAATCGATAACATACCTTGGCATGGAGTTTCATACTCTCTCAGCGATAGTGATGCTTCCGCTGGACAAACAGCGTTCACTACAGACAGGGGTGCAATCTCTCCTTCAGAGCCAGTCGCACCCCTTGAGACGCCTCATGCACTTCTTGGGGAAGATGGTAGCAGCAATGGAGGCAGTCCCTTTCGCGCAGTTTCATCTGCGTCCACTACAATGGGACATTCTCCGCCAATGGGACGGGAAGTCGACGTCCCTAGACAGGAACGTCTCCCTTTCTCAAGCGGCCAAGGATTCTCTTCAGTGGTGGCTTCTTCCCACCTCTTTGTCAATAGGAAAGTCTTTCCTACCCCCATCCTGGGCGGTGGTCACAACGGACGCGAGTCTATCAGGGTGGGGAGCAGTTTTTCTCCACCACAGGGCTCAAGGTACGTGGACTCAGCAAGAGTCCACCCTTCAGATCAATGTTCTGGAAATCAGAGCAGTGTATCTTGCCCTACAAGCCTTCCAGCAGTGGCTGGAAGGCAAGCAGATCCGAATTCAGTCGGACAACTCCACAGCGGTGGCATACATCAACCACCAAGGAGGGACACGCAGTCGGCAAGCCTTCCAGGAAGTCCGGCGGATTCTGACGTGGGTGGAAGACACGGCATCCACCATATCCGCAGTTCACATCCCGGGCGTAGAAAACTGGGAAGCAGACTTCCTCAGTCGCCAGGGTATGGACGCAGGAGAATGGTCTCTTCACCCGGACGTGTTTCAGGAAATTTGTCGCCGCTGGGGGAGGCCGGACGTCGACCTAATGGCGTCCCGGCACAACAACAAGGTCCCGGCCTTCATGGCACGGTCTCACGATCTCAGAGCTCTGGCGGCGGACGCCTTAGTTCAAGATTGGTCGCAGTTCCGGCTGCCTTATGTGTTCCCACCTCTGGCGCTGTTGCCCAGAGTGCTACGCAAGATCAGGTCCGACTGCCGCCGCGCCATCCTCGTCGCTCCAGACTGGCCAAGGAGGTCGTGGTACCCGGATCTGTGGCATCTCACGGTAGGACAACCGTGGGCACTACCGGACCGGCAAGACTTGCTGTCTCAAGGGCCGTTTTTCCATCAGAATTCTGCGGCCCTGAGCCTGACTGTGGCCATTGAGTCCTGGATCCTAGCGTCTTCAGGATTATCTCAAGAGGTCATTGCCACCATGAAACAGGCTAGGAAACTAACCTCTGCCAAGATCTACCACAGGACGTGGAAGATATTCTTAGCTTGGTGCTCTGCTCAGGAAGTTTCTCCCTGGCCATTTGCTTTGCCTACTTTTCTTTCCTTCCTGCAATCCGGGTTGGAAAAAGGTCTGTCGCTCGGCTCCCTTAAGGGACAAGTCTCTGCGCTATCTGTATTTTTTCAGAAGCGCCTAGCACGACTTCCTCAGGTACGCACGTTCCTGCAAGGGGTTTGTCATATCGTCCCTCCTTACAAGCGGCCGTTAGAGCCCTGGGATCTGAACAGGGTTCTAATTGCTCTCCAGAAGCCGCCTTTCGAGCCTTTGAGGGATGTTTCCCTGTCTCGCCTTTCACAGAAAGTGGCCTTTCTAGTAGCGGTCACGTCTCTTCGGAGAGTGTCCGAGCTAGCAGCGCTGTCATGCAAATCTCCCTTCCTGGTGTTTCACCAGGACAAGGTGGTTCTGCGCCCGATTCCGGAGTTTCTCCCTAAGGTGGTATCCCCCTTTCATCTCAATCAGGATATCTCCTTACCTTCTTTGTGTCCTCGTCCAGTTCATCAATGTGAAAAGGATTTGCATTTGTTGGATCTGGTGAGAGCACTCAGAATCTACATTTCCCGCACGGCACCTCTGCGCCGCTCGGATGCACTCTTTGTCCTTGTCGCCGGCCAGCGTAAAGGGTCGCAAGCTTCCAAATCCACCCTGGCTCGGTGGATCAAGGAACCAATTCTTGAAGCCTACCGTTCTGCGGGGCTTCCGGTTCCCTCAGGGCTGAAGGCCCATTCTACCAGAGCCGTGGGTGCGTCCTGGGCATTGCGGCACCAGGCTACGGCTCAGCAAGTGTGCCAGGCGGCTACTTGGTCGAGTCTGCACACTTTTACCAAGCATTATCAGGTGCATACCTATGCTTCGGCGGACGCCAGCCTAGGTAGACAAGTCCTTCAGGCGGCGATTGCCCACCTGTAGAAAAGGGCCGTTTTTATGGCCCTATCATGAGGTATTATTTTACCCACCCAGGGATTGCTTTTGGACATCCCAATTGTCTGGGTCTCCCAATAGAGCGACAAAGAAGAAGGGAATTTTGTTTACTTACCGTAAATTCCTTTTCTTCTAGCTCTAATTGGGAGACCCAGCACCCGCCCCTGTTTTTTTGTATACACATGTTGTTCAGGTTGAATGGTTTCAGTTCTCCGATATTCCTTCGGATTGAATTTGCTTAAACCAGTTTATTGGCTTTCCTCCTTCTTGCTTTTGCACTAAAACTGAGGAGCCCGTGATCCCACGGGGGGTGTATAGGCAGAAGGGGAGGGGCCTTACACTTTTAAGTGTAATACTTTGTGTGGCCTCCGGAGGCAGTAGCTATACACCCAATTGTCTGGGTCTCCCAATTAGAGCTAGAAGAAAAGGAATTTACGGTAAGTAAACAAAATTCCCTTCTTTACTGGGTCCCGGCTGTTTGGTGAACAACTGGATGAAATTATTAAGGAAGCTACTGGCGGGAAGAGTACTTCCTTGCCACAAACTAAAACCAGGAAACCTGTCCAGGGCAGGAACCAATCGAGGTTTCGTTCCTTTCGTTCCTCTAACTGGTCATCCTCTAAGCCCTCGACCTCGTCCACTACCGCAGCCAAGGATCGTAAACCCAACTGGCGCGCGAAGCCGCGTCCTCAAAAGACCGGAGGAGCCGCTGCCACTAAGGCAGCCTCCTCTTGACTATCTGGCTGCGCCAGCAACGTCCTTGGTCGGTGGCAGGCTCTCCCACTTTGGCGACGTGTGGTTTCAACACGTCTCCGATCAGTGGGTGCGAGATATCATCTCCCACGGCTACAGGATAGAATTTTCTTCCAGCCCGCCAAACAGATTTTTTCTGTCCACCCCTCCCTGCTCCAAAGCCGCCGCCTTCTCTCAGGCCGTGGCATCCCTGCAGGCCAACGGTGTAATTGTTCCGGTTCCCGCCCGGGAACGGTTCAGCGGTTTCTACTCAAACCTCTTTCTAGTCCCCAAGAAGGACGGTTCCTTCCGGCCCATCCTGGATCTCAAGCTTCTCAACAAGCATGTTCAGGTGCGGCACTTTCGCATGGAATCTCTGAGATCGGTCATTGCCTCAATGACCCAAGGAGATTTTCTGGCATCCATCGACATCAGAGATGCCTATCTGCATGTGCCTATTGCGGTTTCACACCAGCGTTGGCTACGCTTTGCAATCGGAGAGGAACATTTCCAATTCGTGGCTCTCCCCTTCGGCTTAGCCACGGCCCCTCGAGTATTCACCAAGGTCATGGCAGCAGTGGTTGTGGTTCTGCACCTCCAGGGGTTGGCAGTGATTCCTTACCTGGACGACCTTCTAGTCAAGGCCTCATCCAGTGCAGACTGCCAGCGGAGTGTCTCACTCACTCTCGCCACGCTCGTTCAGTTCGGGTGGCTTGTCAACCTGCCCAAGTCCACTCTGACCCCGACCCAGGTGCTTCTTTACCTAGGGATGCAATTCGAGACTCTGCCGGCACTTGTCAAGTTGCCCTTAGTCAAACAGCAGTCCCTTCGTCTGGCGGTGCGCTCTCTGCTGAGGCACCGCCGTCATTCCATCAGACACCTCATGCAGGTGCTAGGTCAGATGGTGGCGTCAATGGAAGCGGTTCCTTTTGCCCAGTTCCATCTGCGTCCCCTGCAGCTGGAAATTCTCCGCTGTTGGGACAAGCGGATCTCTTCCTTGCACAGGCTGGTGGCTCTGTCGTCACAGACCAGGAGCTCCCTTCAGTGGTGGCTTCGGCCCCTCTCTCTGTCACAGGGACGCTCCTTCCTGATTCCGTCCTGGGTGATCCTCACTACGGATGCCAGCCTCTCCGGTTGGGGAGCAGTATTTCTCCATCACCGAGCACAGGGCACTTGGACTCCGTCCGAATCAACCCTCTCGATCAATGTGCTGGAGATCAGAGCTGTGTTTCTAGCTCTCCTAGCCTTTCACCACCTGTTGGCGGGCAGGCACATTCGAGTTCAGTCGGACAACGCGACAGCGGTTGCCTACATCAATCACCAGGGCGGGACTCACAGCCGTCTGGCGATGTTGGAGGTTCAACGAATCCTCCAGTGGACGGAGGACTCCAAGTCCACCATATCTGCAGTCCACATCCCAGGCGTGGAAAACTGGGAGGCCGATTATCTCAGCCGTCAAACCGTGGACAGCGGCGAGTGGGCCCTGCATCCGTCAGTGTTCAGATCAATCTGCCGCAAGTGGGGCACTCCGGAAGTGGAGCTAATGGCTTCCCGGCACAACAACAAGGTTCCGGTTTACGTGGCTCGCTCCCACGATCCTCAAGCCTTCGCAGCGGACGCACTGGTCCAAGATTGGTCTCAGTTCCGTCTGGCCTATGTGTTTCCCCCTCTAGCTCTCTTGCCCAGGGTTCTGCGCAAGATCGG
The DNA here is from genome assembly GCF_048569485.1 of Anomaloglossus baeobatrachus. NCBI lineage: Eukaryota > Metazoa > Chordata > Amphibia > Anura > Aromobatidae > Anomaloglossus > Anomaloglossus baeobatrachus. Next base: position 53,852,515 of record NC_134355.1, read on the forward strand.
AATGGAGGGCCGTCGAGTCATAATCATTGCTCCGGACTGGCCCAGGCGAGCTTGGTACCCAGACCTGCTCCGTCTGTCCGTAGGGGTGCCGTGGCACCTCCCGGACCGCCCAGACCTTCTCTCTCAAGGTCTGTTCTTCCGCCAGAATTCTGCATCTCTCAGATTGACGGCGTGGCTCTTGAGTCCTGGATCCTGACGACTTCACTGAGGTCATCTCCACTATGACTCAGGCTCGGAAGTCTTCCTCGGCCAAGATTTACCACAGGACTTGGAGGATTTTCCTGTCCTGGTGTCACTCTTCCGACCATGCTCCTTGGCCGTTCTCCTTGCCGACCATCCTGTCTTTTCTACAGTCCGGTCTACAGCTAGGACTGTCCCTCAATTCCCTCAAGGGACAGGTGTCGGCTCTGTCGGTATTGTTCCAGCGGCGTATCGCCCGACTGGCTCAGGTGCGCACCTTCATGCAGGGCGCATCTCACATCATTCCTCCTTACCGGCGGCCCTTGGATCCCTGGGACCTTAATCTGGTCCTCACGGCCTTACAGAAACCCCCCTTTGAGCCTCTCAGGGAGGTTCCTTTGTTTAGACTTTCACAGAAAGTTGTTTTTCTAGTAGCCATAACTTCTCTCAGGAGAGTTTCTGATTTGGCTGCGCTCTCTTCGGAATCCCCCTTTTTGGTGTTTCACCAAGACAAGGTGGTTCTTCGTCTGACTCCGGACTTTCTCCCTAAGGTGGTGTCTCCTTTCCACCTTAACCAGGACATTTCATTGCCTTCTCTTTGTCCGGCCCCTGTGCATCGCTTTGAGAAGGCGTTGCATTCCTTAGATTTGGTGCGGGCGCTCCGAATCTATGTGTCACGCACCGCCGTTTTTAGGCGGTGCACCTCACTTTTTGTGCTAACCACTGGTCAGCGCAAGGGTCTCGCTGCTTCTAAACCGACCCTAGCTCGTTGGATCAGGTCGGCTATCACCGATGCCTACCAGTGTTCTCAGGTGCCTCCTCCGCCAGGGATTAAGGCGCACTCGACCAGAGCTGTCGGTGCCTCCTGGGCTTTCAGGCACCAGGCTACGGCTCAGCAGGTTTGTCAGGCTGCCACGTGGTCCAGTCTGCACACTTTTTCGAAGCACTACCAAGTGCATGCTCATGCTTCGGCAGATGCGAGCTTGGGCAGATGCATTCTTCAGGCGGCTGTCACCCATTTGTGAAGTTAGGTTTTGCCTACTTCTCAGTTTGGTTTATTTCCCACCCATGGACTGCTTTGGAACGTCCCATGGTTTGGGTCTCCCATAAGGAACGATGAAGAAAAAGAGAATTTTGTTTACTTACCGTAAATTCTTTTTCTTATAGTTCCGACATGGGAGACCCAGCACCCTCCCTGTTGCCCGTTGGCAGTTTTTTGTTCCGTGTGTTTCACCGGCTGTTGTTAGTAGACAGAGTTCCGGTCTTTCCGAGTTTTACTCTATCTCTACTTATGGGTGGATGTCCTCCTTCAGCTTTTGCACTGAACTGGTTAGATTGTCATCCAGGGGGTGTATATAGCCCGGAGGGAGGAGCTACACGTTTGAGTGTAGTACTTTGTGTGTCCTCCGGAGGCAGAAGCTATACACCCATGGTTTGGGTCTCCCATGTCGGAACTATAAGAAAAAGAATTTACGGTAAGTAAACAAAATTCTCTTTTTTTAGGACATATGGATGTCATAGGGAGAGTCTCCCATACAGGGCTTCATCCTACCCTACAGGGCAGAATGCGATAATATTCAGTGACTTTTGCTCTGACTAAAGCTGCCCATAGATGGATAGATTAGATACTCAATGAAATAATCTCCTTGCATGTTCCTCTGATGTCTGTGCATCCTGGTGGTCGCAAGAAATTGTTATATCATTTAGCCTCTGCAGCATTTACTATTCCACTAAAATAGACATTCGCCCTGAGGGAGCACTGTGGGAATCTGTCGGACAGGAGTCTATTCATCCTCAGGGACCGGGCCCTGCATCTCTAAGGTACTCTGTGTCCCCATGGGGACTGTGCAGGGAGCGCCTTCTTCCCGGACGCTGCAGCAGCTGCTGATTTGAGAAGACCGGCGGACTTCCGCGCCGACCGCGCCTGCTTGTCGGCCGCGGTCTTAAATTTAGTCCCCGGCTTCATCGCGGCCTAGTAGCAAAAATCCCGCCCCCGGGCCTGCCTGTCAGGGGTAAGGGCGGGACTGCCGACCTGACGTCGGATGTGAGGGCCGGAGCATCCTGTATGTTTCCTCCCCCCTCACTGATCACTGTGGGGACCCCAGATTCCCGCACTTTCCTGGCGCCGCCCACGGCTCCACTCCTCCCCTGAGAGCTCCGGCAGCCATTTTTTGGCATTCTGCCGGTGGAGGATTATCAGGAAAGAGCTCTGCAGCTCTGGGAGACCTAAGGCAGGGAATCTGGAGGACACACACTTCGCTTTTTAGCGGTCGGTAAGCCACACCGGTCACCCGGTGCTGGTCCCCCTAGGGTGCCGGAATAGATACGTATTTATATATATATATTTCTGTTCGGTCGGGCTGTATACCCTTTCCCATATACCCTCAGTGATCACTCTCCTAGGAGACAACAGCATGTCGTCCACAAGGAGCAAAGGTGCTAAGGCACAGGGTTTTTCTTTGTCGCTCCATTGGGAGACCCAGACAATTGGGTGTATAGCTTCTGCCTCCGGAGGCCACACAAAGTATTACACTTTAAAAAGTGTAACCCCTCCCCTCTGCTATACACCCTCCCGTGCATCACGGGCTCCTCAGTTTTTATGCTTTGTGCGGAGGAGGCACACATGCACGCATAGCTCCACAATTTAGTCAGCAGCAGCTGCTGACTATATCGGATGGAAGAAAAGTGGGCCCATATAGGGCCCCCGGCATGCTCCCTTCTCACCCCACTCTAGTCGGCGGTGCTGTTAAGGTTGAGGTACCCATTGCGGGTACATAGGCAGGAGCCAACATGCTGTTTTCCTTCCCCATCCCTGCAGGGCTCTGGGTGAAGTGGGATCCATAATCGGTCTCCAGACACTGGGACCGTGCTCCCTCCGCAGCCCCTGGGGAATCTGCTGGACAGGAGCTGGGTATCGTCAGGGACATGGCCCTGCTACTGTGAGGTACTCTGTGTCCCCTTGGGGACGGCGCATGGAGCGCTTGTGTCATAACACGCTGCAGCACTGCTGGGCGTGTTGGTGCGCCGGGACTACCGCGCTGACCGCGCTTGTTTGCCGGCCGCGCTTATAACTCTAGTCCCCGGCTTCTGCGGCCTAGTACCGCATATTCCCACCCCCGGGCCTGCCAGTCAGGGGAAGGGAGGGACGCTGCACTGGAAGATTCCCGCACTTTCTAGGGCAAGGTGCTCTGTGTCCCCGTTGGGACGGCGCATAAAGCACCTTGGGTCCAGACGCTGCAGCGACTGCGGCGTGCGTATGGGTCCGGGACTACCGCGCCGACCGTGCACTGCCGGCCGGCCGCGATTTTAACTTTAGTCCCCGGCTTTTGCGGCCTAGTATGGGATTCTCCCGCCCCCAGGCCTGCCAGTCAGGGAAAAGGGCGGGACGGTCGGTATGACACCGACAGTGAGGGCTGGAGTACACTGAGCTGTCCTCCGCCCCCCTCACTACCCACGCTGGGCCACCAGATTCCCGCACTTTTTGTGACTACGCCCACGCCTCCCTCCTCCTCAGAGAACGCCGTCAGCCATGTTTTCAGCAACTTCTGGCTGCAGCTGAGGGAGACCCGGGGCAGAGAATCTGGTGGCCACAAGCCACATCCGCAGCCCCTGGGGGAATCTGCCGGACAGGAGACGGAGTATCGTCAGGGACATGGCCCTGCATCTACAGGTACTCTGTGTCCCCGTTGGGACGGTGCATGAAGCACCTTGGCCTCAGACGCAGCTGCGACTGCGGTGTGGTTTTTTCGTCCGGGACTACCGCGCCGACCGTGCCTGTTTGCCGGCCGCGGTTTTTACTTTAGTCCCCGGCTTTTGCGGCCTAGTGTGTTAAACTCCCGCCCCTGAGCCTGCCAGTCAGGGAGAAGGGCGGGACGGTCGGTATGATGCCGACAGTGAGGGCTGGAGCACACCTCGCTGTCCTCCGCCCCCCCTCACTGATCACTATAGGCCACCAGATTCCCGCACTTTTGTGACTACAGGGACAGAGCCCTGCATCATAACGTACTCTGTGTCCCCTGAGGGACGGTGCATGCAGCATCTGTGTTACCAACGCCGCAGCGGTTGCTGACTGGTTTGTGAGACTGGGACTACCGCGCCGACCGCGCCATGTCTGCCGGCCGCGTTTTTTAAATTTAGTCCCTGGCTCTTACGGCCTAGTGCCATATACTCCCGTTCTCGGGCCTGCCAGTCAGGGGTAACGACGGGACGGCCGACTGGACGTCGGCAGGGAGGGCTGGAGCATACGTTGGTATCCTCCTTCCCCCTCACTGAGCACTGGGGGGCACCAGTTTTTCAGGTGCTGTCCCCCCCTTGGTGCCGCAGTGTATATATATATATATATATATATATGTTTATTTATATGGTATATGATCTCACTGTTCGGCAGCATTATTTGTTTTTGGCTGTACACCCTCACTGATTACTCTGCGGACAACATGCTGTTGTCTGCTCTTAAAGAGCAACCGGTACCTCTTGTGCGGCTATATTACGGGCACTGCACAGATGACAGCGACAGAGTTTCCATGATGAAATCAGCAAATCTCTGAATAGCTTTCACATCACAGGACTCTGTCTATGGACAGGGGGTCTGCTAAGATACTGGAAGCCTTGCAGTCCAGGCTGATACCACAGGGCCAGGGAGCTGTGAGTTCACCGCTCCCGGGTCCCTCTGAGTCGGTACAACATCCTGGGGTAACACCCAGATCCCACGGTGAGAACTCCGTCACGGACCGCGGCCTATGATAGGCTAAGCGGGCCCGCTGGGAACCTTCCCCGACTTCATCAGGAGTGCGTGTTTCGATCACTCTAACTCCAGAGGGGCCGTCCAGTAGCACAGAACTTGACGGACAAGCGCTTACTAAGCGCCTTATTGAACCCTTTTCCCCCCTGACGTGCTTAACGGTTGGGCTCAGTGTCACAGGGTGGATCCTCCAGTCTCTAGGCTGGCGGCTAGATCCGTAGTATTAGGGGCAGATGTCCATCTCTCACGAATGCCACTGACAGGCAAATAACGCTTATGATGAAATCCATCTATGAAGCCATAGTCGCATCTTTTGCTCCAGCCTTCGCAGCCGTGAGGGCACTCCAAGCTATCTCAGCTTCTCCGGCTGAGATTATTGCGGTTGCACATAACTCTGCCACGCAGGTTGTGTCCTTCACTTCTCAGGCGTAGGTTTTTTCGTTCTACGCCATGAACGCCGTTCCTGGACTCTGCAAGCCGTACAGCGGTAGCATCCACCAATTCAGTGGCAGTCTGCAGGGCCATGTGGCTACGTGAATGGAAGGCAGGCTCTGCTTCCAAGAAGTTCTTAACCGGTTTGCCATTTTATGGCGACCGTTTGTTTGGCGAGCAATTGGATGAAGTTACTAGACAGTCTCGTCCTTGCCGCAGTCCAAGACCGATGGGTGAGAGACATTCTGTCTCACGGTTACAGGATACAGCTCGGCTCTCGTCCTCCGACTCGTTCCTTCAGAACATCTCCGCCCCCCGAGTGAGCCGATGCACTTTTTCAGGCGGTGAACACTCTGAAGCCTCGATGTCACAAGGAGACTTCCTACCATCAATTGACATCAAGGATGCTTATCTCCATGTGCCGATCGCACCCGAGCTTCAACGCTTTCTGCGTTTCGCCATCAGGGATGAACACCTTCAGTTCGTGGCACTGCCATTCGGCCTGGCGACAGCCCCACGGGTCTTCACCAAGGTCATGGCAGCAGTGGTGGCGGTCCTACAGGGCCACTCGGTGATCACTTAACTAGACGATCCTCTAGTCAAGACACCCTCCTGGGTGGCATGTCAACACAACCTGACCATTGCTCTGGAGACTCTCCAGGGGTTCGGGTAGATTATCAAAATTCCAGGGTCAAAGCTGACACCGACGCAATCACTGACTTATCTCGGGATGGAGTTTTATACTCTCTCAGCGATAGTGAAGCTTCCGCTGCATAGTCAGCGTTCACTACAGACAGGGTTGCAATCTCTCCTTCGGGCCCAGTCACCCCTTGAGGCGCCTCATGCACTGTCCCAGGAAGATGGTGACAGCAAGGGAGGCAGTTCCCTTGCGCAGTTTCGTCTGCGTCCGATTCTTTCGGACACCGCAAATGGGACAGGAGGTCGACGTCCCTAGACAAGAACGTCTCTCTTTCCCTTGCAGCAAAACCTCTCTTCAGTGGTGTCTTCTTTCCACTTCCTGGGCGAAGGAAAAATCCTTCCGGCCCCCAGCCGGGGCTGGGGTCACGACGGACGCGAGTCTGTCAGGGTGGGGAGCGGTCTTCCTCCACCACTCGGCTCAGGGAACCTGGACTCCGACAGAGTCCTCCCCTCGGTTAAATGTTCTGGAGATAAGGGCAGTGGATTTAGCCCTAAAGGTGTTCCAGCGGTAGCTGGACGGCAGGCAGATCCGAATTCAGTCGGACAACGCCAAGGCAGTTGCGTACATCAACCACCAGGGCGGCACACGCAGTCGTCAAGCCTTCCGAGCAGTTCGGCAGATGCGGCTGTGGGCGGAAGCCACAGCCTCCAACTTCTCTCGCAGTTCACATCCCGGGCGTAGAAAACTGGGAAGCAGATTTTTCTCAGTCGCCAGGGCATGGACACAGGGGAATGGTCTTCACCCGCATGTGTTTCTAGAGATCTGTTGCCGTTGGGGAACGCCGGACGTCGATCTAATGGTGTCTCAGCACTACAACAAAGTCCCGGCATTCAGGGCTCGGTCCAAGGAGCTCAGAGCTCTGGCGGCAGACGCGCTAGTTCACGACTGGTCGCAGTTTCGACTGCTTTATGTATTTCCTCCTCTGGCACTACTGCCCAGAGTGTTACGCAAGATCAGGTCAGACTGTCGCCGCGCCATCCTCGTTGCTCCAGACTGGCCGAGGTGATCGTGGCACCCGGATCTGTGGCACCTCACGGTGGGTCAACCGTGGGCACTCCCTGACCGACCTGACTTGCTGCCTCAAGGGCCATATTTCCTTCGGACTTCTACGGCTCTAATCCTCACTGTGTGGTGGCTCCTAGCGTCATCAGGGATATCTCCAGATGTCATTGCCACCATGAGACAGGCCAGGAAACCAACGTCCGCCAAGATCTATCACAGGACTTGGAGGATCTTCTTATCCTGGGGCTCTGATCAGGGTTTTACTCCCTGGCCGTTTGCCTTGCCCACTTTCTTTCGCAAAGGGTGGCCTTCCTAGTGGCAGTCACATCACTCAGACGAGTATCTCAGCTGGCAGAGCTGTCATGCAAAGCCACCTTCCTGGTGTTTCACCAGGATAGGGTGGTTCTACGTCCAGTCCCGGCCTTTCTCCCTAAGGTATCCCCGTTTCGTCTTACCCTCTTTGGGTCCGCATCCAGTTCACCAATGTGAAAAGGATTTGCATTTATTAGATCTGGTGAGAGCACTCCGGCTCTACATTTCTCGCACGGCGCCCCTGCGCCGGTCTGATGCGCTCTTGTCCTTATCGCTGACCAGAGTAAGGGATTTCAGGTTTTCAAGTCAACCTTGGCTCGGTGGATCAAGGAACCGATTCTTGAAGCATACCGTTCTTTTGGGCTTCCGATTCCTGCAGGGCTGAAGGCCCATTCTACCAGAGCCGTCGGTGTCCTGAGCATTGCGACACCAGACTACGGCTCGGCAGGTGTGTCAGGCGGCTACCTGGTCGAGTCTGCACACTTTCACGAAACACTATCAGGTGCATGCCGATGATTCGGCAGATGCCAGCCTAGGTAGGCGAGTCCTTCAGGCGGCAGTTGCCCACCTGTAAGAGGGGGCCGTTTTTCGGCTCTTTTTATCGAGGTATTCTTTTACCCACCCAGGGATTGCTTTTGGACATCCCAATTGTCTGGGTCTCCCAATGGAGCGACAAAGAAGAAGGGAATTTTGTTTACTTACCGTAAATTCCTTTTCTTCTAGCTCCTATTGGGAGACCCAGCACCCGCCCCTGTTCCCTTCGGGCTGTTGTTCTTTTGTGTACACATGTTGTTCATGTTGAACCAAAAAAGGAGGGACCGAACAAAATGATCACTTCATATATCTTTATTAATGTAAAAATTTACACACACATATATAAAAAGTTAAAAAACACAGAGCTGTGAACTGGAAAAAACGGCGTCAAAAACCTACATAATATATATAATATATTAGCAGTATTAGGCCATAGTTTTACAGACAGTAGTACAGTAAGACACAGGATAGTGTAGTATACGGGAATTCAGAGGCTATGTATAGATGTGCTAATAAATAAATAATTTGGATAAATATAGAAAGATATATGTATATATATCTCTATGGGGTCATAGAGTAAAGTGTCAAGTGCTGGGGAGTTATAGCAGTAATAATATCACAATGTGAAACTAAAATCAGCACAATTCATGCAGCTGACAATCAGCAAATGTTACAGCTGCTGACACCTTTGAACATATTATACACATATTATGCATGAATTTCCACGAATTACTAAACTGATGGCCTGAAACTTGCAGGTGAAATATAGAGATAGGAGGACGGCTCAGATGATGGTGGCCAGAGGAAAAAAGAGGTATACTTAAGTATATATACCATTAAACTGGTGTCAGAATCGGCACAGTATTATTTATCAAAGTCAATAAAGATATTAGACAGTGAAATAATTACCAATGGCCACGGAGCACAGCCTCCTCTAGTTAATGCGACGCCTGCCCCGACTTGAGGAAGTCGCTACGAAACGTGCGCGCGTCGGGGCAGGCGTCGCATTAACTAGAGGAGGCTGTGCTCCGTGGCCATTGGTAATTATTTCACTGTCTAATATCTTTATTGACTTTGATAAATAATACTGTGCCGATTCTGACACCAGTTTAATGGTATATATACTTAAGTATACCTCTTTTTTCCTCTGGCCACCATCATCTGAGCCGTCCTCCTATCTCTATATTTCACCTGCAAGTTTCAGGCCATCAGTTTAGTAATTCGTGGAAATTCATGCATAATATGTGTATAATATGTTCAAAGGTGTCAGCAGCTGTAACATTTGCTGATTGTCAGCTGCATGAATTGTGCTGATTTTAGTTTCACATTGTGATATTATTACTGCTATAACTCCCCAGCACTTGACACTTTACTCTATGACCCCATAGAGATATATATACATATATCTTTCTATATTTATCCAAATTATTTATTTATTAGCACATCTATACATAGCCTCTGAATTCCCGTATACTACACTATCCTGTGTCTTACTGTACTACTGTCTGTAAAACTATGGCCTAATACTGCTAATATATTATATATATTATGTAGGTTTTTGACGCCGTTTTTTCCAGTTCACAGCTCTGTGTTTTTTAACTTTTTATATATGTGTGTGTAAATTTTTACATTAATAAAGATATATGAAGTGATAATTTTGTTCGGTCCCTCCTTTTTTGGTTCAGTATATAATCCGAATGGTCCCAATTGATCCGATATCCCCACATTTTTGGTTATATATTATTGATCCTATATTTAATACATACTGCAAATATTAATGTGGTACGGATTCTATTCTTCTATTATTGATGTTGTTCATGTTGAATTGTTCTTTTGGTCCATGGTTTCAGTTCTCCGAACATCCTTCGGATTGAATTTACCTTAGGCCAATTTATAAGTTTCCTCCTTCCTGCTTTTGCACCAAAACTGAGGAGCCCGTGATGCACGGGAGGGTGTATAGCAGAGGGGAGGGGTTACACTTTTTAAAGTGTAATACTTTGTGTGGCCTCCGGAGGCAGAAGCTATACACCCAATTGTCTGGGTCTCCCAATAGGAGCTAGAAGAAAAGGAATTTACGGTAAGTAAACAAAATTCCCTTCTTTTGCGGCCTGTACCTCTTGTGGGGCTATGTTACCTGCGGGTTCCACCTACCCTCACTGTGAGCAATGCTCGACCCCTGTTTCGCTTGCTCAGCCGTAGCCTCGGTCACTAGTGGGCCCCTCGGCTCATGTAGACCCCCCTGCTCCCCCTGTCCAGGCGGCAGGGACAGAGTTCGCCTCTTTTGCTGAGAAGCTCTCTGAGTCACTTTCACAATCCATGGCTCAGTCTATGGACAAATGGTCTGCCAAGCTGCTAGAAGCTTTGCAGTCCAGACCGGTCCTTACACAGGCCCCGGCCCCTGTTGGATCGTCGCCTCCAGGCCCCTCTCGGTCCGCGCCGCAGCGCGCTCCCAGGGTGGGCCCTAGGTCTCACGTGGAGGACTCCTGCCCGGACCACAGTCTTAGACAGGCTAAGCGGGCGCGCTGGGAGTCTTCCCCGACTTCTTCACGCTGCTCGGGTTCCCAGCTTGAGGACTCTCTGGAGGACGAGGCGGACGTCGCAGCTCAGGGCTCTGACCCTGACGTCGCCCTCAATCTTGATACACCTGAAGGGGACGCCTTAGTAAATGATCTTATCTCGTCCATCAACCAGGTGTTAGATCTCTCTCCCCCGCCTCCACCTGTAAAGGAGTCGGCTTCTCAGCAGGAGAAACACCAGTTTCGGTTCCCCAAACGTACACGCAATACGTTTTTTGATCACTCTAACTTCAGAGATGCTGTCCAGAAGCCCAGAGTGGTTCCGGACAAGCGCTTTACTAAGCGCCTTACTGACACACGTTACCCCTTCCCCTCTGACGTAGTTAAGGGTTGGGCTCAATGTCCCAAGGTGGATCCTCCAGTCTCTAGGCTGGCGGCTAGATCTGTGGTATCGGTTGCAGATGGCTCATCGCTAAAAGATGCCACTGACAGGCAGATAGAGCTCCTGGTGAAATCCATCTATGAAGCCACGGGCGCGTCTTTTGCCCCGGCCTTTGCAGCCGTGTGGGCACTCCAAGCTATCTCAGGTCGTCTGGCTGAGATTAATGCTGTCACACGTAATTCTGCTCCGCAGGTTGCGTCTTTGACTTCTCAGGCGTCAGCTTTTTCTTCCTACGCCATGAACGCAGTCCTAGACTCTGCTAGCCGTACAGCGGTGGCATCCGCTAATTCTGTGGCAGTCCGCAGGGCCATGTGGCTGCGCGAATGGAAGGCAGACTCTGCCTCCAAGAGGTTCTTAACCGGTTTGCCGTTTTCTGGCGACCGATTGTTTGGCGAACGATTGGATGAGATTATTAAGGAATCCAAGGGAAAGGATTCCTCCTTACCCCAGTCCAAACCTAAGAGCCCTCAGCAACGAAAGATACAATCAAGGTTTCGGTCCTTTCGTCCCTCCGCCAAGCCCCAATCCTCTTCATCCAGCAGGCCGGAGAAAGGCCAGAGGAACTCCTATGCGTGGCGGTCTAAGTCACGCCCCCAAAAGGCCGCCGGAGGCACTGCCTCCAAGGCGGCCTCCTCATAACTCTCGGCATCCCCGAACCGCATCCTCGGTCGGTGGCAGGCTCTCCCGCTTTTGCGACGCCTGGTGGCCACATGTTCAAGACCGATGCGTGAGAGACATTCTGTCTCACGGTTACAGGATAGAGTTCAGCTCTCGTCCTCCGACTCGTTTCTTCAGAACCTCTCCGCCCCCCGCTCGGGCCGACGCACTTTTTCAGGCAGTGGACGCTCTGAAGACAGAAGGAGTTGTGATCCCCGTTCCCCCTCAGGAACGTGGTCGCGGCTTTTACTCCAACTTGTTCGTGGTGCCAAAGAAGGACGGTTCATTCCGTCCCGTTCTGGACCTCAAACTACTCAACAGCCACTCGGTGATTCCCTACTTAGACGATCTCCTAGTCAGGGCACCTTCTCGGGTGGCGTGTCAACACAGCCTTACCGTCGCTCTGGCGACTCTCCAGCAGTTCGGGTGGATCATCAACTTCCCAAAATCCAAGTTGACACCGACCCAATCACTGACTTACCTCGGGATGGAGTTTCATACACAGTCAGCGGTAGTCAAGCTACCGCTGGACAAACAGCTTTCTCTGCAGGCAGGGGTGCAATCTCTTCTTCGGGGTCAGTCACACCCCTTGAGGCGCCTCATGCACTTCCTGGGGAAGATGGTGGCAGCGATGGAGGCAGTGCCGTTCGCGCAATTCCATCTGCGGCCACTCCAATGGGACATTCTCCGCAAATGGGACAGGAGGTCGACTTCCCTCGACAGGAACGTCTCTCTTTCCCTTGCAACCAAGACGTCTCTTCAGTGGTGGCTCCTTCCCAATTCTCTATCGCAAGGAAAATCCTTCCTACCCCCAACCTGGGCTGTGGTCACCACGGACGCGAGCCTGTCAGGGTGGGGAGCGGTTTTTCTCCACCACAGGGCTCAGGGAACCTGGACTCCGGTAGAGTCTTCCCTTCAGATCAATGTTCTGGAGATAAGGGCAGTGTATCTAGCCCTATTGGCTTTCCAGCGGTGGCTGGAGGGCAGGCAGATCCGTATCCAGTCGGACAACGCCACTGCCGTCGCATACATCAACCACCAGGGCGGCACGCGCAGTCGTCATGCCTTCCAGGAAGTCAGGCGGATTCTGCAGTGGGTGGAAGCCACAGCTTCCACGATCTCCGCAGTTCACATCCCGGGCGTAGAAAACTGGGAAGCAGATTTTCTCAGTCGTCAGGGCATGGACGCGGGGGAATGGTCTCTCCACCCAGACATGTTTCGAGAGATCTGTCGCCGCTGGGGAACGCCGGACGTCGATCTCATGGCGTCATGGCACAACAACAAAGTCCCGGCATTCATGGCCCGGTCTCAAGATCACAGAGCTCTGGCGGCGGACGCATTAGTTCAGGATTGGTCGCAGTTTCGACTGCCTTATGTGTTTCCTCCTCTGGCGATGCTGCCCAGAGTGTTACGCAAGATCAGGTCCGACTGCCATCGCGCCATTCTCGTCGCTCCAGATTGGCCGAGGCGGTTGTGGTACCCGGATCTGTGGCATCTCACGGTGGGTCAACCGTGGGCGCTTCCAGACCGCCCAGACTTGCTGTCACAAGGGCCGTTTTTCCATCTGAATTCTGTGGCCCTCAACCTGACTGTGTGGCCATTGAGTCCTGGCTCCTAGCGTCTTCAGGGCTATCTCAGGATGTCATTGCCACCATGAGACAGGCCAGGAAACCAACGTCCGCCATGATCTATTACAGGTCTTGGCAGATCTTCTTATCCTGGTGCTCTGATAATGGTTTTACTCCATGGCCGTTTGCCTTACCCACTTTTCTTTCATTCCTTCAATCCGGAATGGACAAGGGTTTGTCACTCGGCTCTCTCAAGGGACAAGTATCGGCGCTCTCCGTATTTTTTCAAAAGCGCCTAGCCAGGCTTCCGCAGGTCCGCACGTTCCTGCAGGGAGTTTGCCACATAGTCCCACCTTACAAGCGTCCGCTGGAACCCTGGGACCTTAACAGGGTGCTAACGGCTCTTCAGAAACCACCTTTCGAGCCGCTGCGGGATGTCTCTTTATCACGTCTTTCGCAGAAGGTGGCATTTCTAGTGGCAGTTACATCACTCCGAAGAGTGTCGGAGCTTGCAGCGCTGTCATGCAAAGCCCCCTTCCTGGTCTTTCACCAGGATAAGGTGGTTCTGCGTCCTGTCCCGGAATTTCTCCCTAAGGTGGTATCTCCTTTTCATCTCAATCAGGATATCTCCTTACCTTCAGTTTGCCCTAATCCAATTCACCAATGTGAAAAGGATTTGCACTCCTTAGATCTAGTGAGAGCACTCCGTCTCTACGTGTCTCGCACGGCGCCCCTGCGTCGTTAAGATGCGCTCTTTGTCCTTGTCGCTGGCCAGCGTAAGGGTTCGCAGGCTTCCAAGTCAACCTTGGCTCGGTGGATCAAGGATCCGATTCTTGAAGCCTACCGTTCTTCTGGGCTTCCGCTCCCTTCAGGGCTGAAAGCCCATTCTACCAGAGCCGTAGGTGCGTCCTGGGCATTGCGGCACCGGGCTACGGCTCAGCAGGTGTGTCAGGCAGCTACCTGGTCTAGTCTGCACACTTTCACGAAACACTATCAGGTGCATACCTATGCTTCGGCAGACGCCAGTCTAGGTAGGCGAGTCCTTCAGGCGGCGGTTGCCCACCTGTACGAGGGGGCCGTTTCGGCTCTTTTTATCGAGGTATTCTTTTACCCACCCAGGGACTGCTTTTGGACGTCCCAATTGTCTTGGTCTCCCAATGGAGCGACAAAGAAGAAGGTAATTTTGTTTACTTACCGTAAATTCCTTTTCTTCTAGCTCCTATTGGGAGACCCAGCACCCACCCCTGTGCCCTTCGGGTTGTTTTTTTTTTTTGTGTACACATGTTGTTCATGTTGAATTGTTCTTTTGGTTCATGGTTTTCAGTTCTCCGAACATCCTTCGGACTGCATTTACCTTAGACCAATTTATAAGTTTCCTCCTTCCTGCTTTTGCACCAAAACTGAGGAGCCCGTGATGCACGGGAGGGTGTATAGGCAGAGGGGAGGGGTTACACTTTTTAAAGTGTAATACTTTGTGTGGCCTCCGGAGGCAGAAGCTATACACCCAATTGTCTGGGTCTCCCAATAGGAGCTAGAAGAAAAGGAATTTACGGTAAGTAAACAAAATTCCCTTCTTTGCTGCTTTTTTGGCTGCAGTTTTGTCAGCAGAACTTTCTGACATTTGACTTCCCAGCAAAGTCTATGAGAAGTCAGATTTGTCATGCGCACGTTGCAGTTTATTTGTCAGCGTTTTTTCTTTGTCGCTCCATTGGGAGACCCAGACAATTGGGTGTATAGCTTCTGCCTCCGGAGGCCACACAAAGTATTACACTTTAAAAAGTGTAACCCCTCCCCTCTGCTATACACCCTCCCGTGCATCACGGGCTCATCAGTTTTTATGCTTTGTGTTGAAGGAGGCACACATGCACACAATGCTCCATATTTTAGTCAGCAGCAGCTGCTGATTATATCGGATGGAAGAAAAGAGGGCCCTAACAGGGCCCCCGGCATGCTCCCTTCTCACCCCACTGAGTCGGCGGTGCTGTTAAGGTTGAGGTACCCATTGCGGGTACACAGGCAGGAACCACATGCCGTTTTCCTTCCCCATCCCTTAGGGGCTCTGGGGAAGTGGGATCCTAACCGGTCATCCAGCCACTGGGACCGAGCTCCCTCCGCAGCCCCTGGGGGAATCTGCCGGACAGGAGACGGAGTATCGTCAGGGACATGGCCCTGCATCTACAGGTACTCTGTGTCCCCGTTGGGACGGTGCATGAAGCACCTTGGCCTCAGACGCAGCTGCGACTGCGGTGTGGATTTTTTGTCTGGGACTACCGCGCCGACCGTGCCTGTTTGCCGGCCGCGGTTTTTACTTTAGTCCCCGGCTTTTGCGGCCTAGTGTGTTAAACTCCCGCCCCTGAGCCTGCCAGTCAGGGAGAAAGGCGGGACGGTCGGTATGATGCCGACAGTGAGGGCTGGAGCACACTTCGCTGTCCTCCGCCCCCCTCACTGATCACTATGGGCCACCAGGTTCCCGCACTTTTGCGGTTCCGCCCACGGCTCTCTCCTCCCCTCGGAACGCCGGCAGCCATTGTTATAATTCTGCCGGTGGAGGATCTCAGAATCTGCTCCACTGCTCTGGGAGAGGGGGACCCTAACCGGTCGCCATGCACTGGGACCGGGCTCCATCCGCAGCCCCTGGGGGATTCTGACGGACAGGAGACTGGACATCATCAGGGACAGAGCCCTGCATCATAAAGTACTCTGTGTCCCCTGAGGGACGGTGCATGCAGCATCTGTGTTACAAATGCCGCAGCGGTTGCTGAGTGGTTTGTGAGACTGGGACTACCGCGCCGACCGCGCCATGTTTGCCGGCCGCGTTTTTAAATTTAGTCCCCGGCTCTTGCGGCCTAGTACCATATACTCCCGTTCTCGGGCCTGCCAGTCAGGGGTAACGACGGGACGGCCGACTGGACGTCGGCAGGGAGGGCTGGAGCATACGTTGGTATCCTCCTTCCCCCTCACTGAGCACTGTGGGGCACCAGTTTTCAGGTGCTGACCCCACTTGGTGCCGCAGTGTGTATATATATATATATATATATATATATATATATGTTTATCTATATGGTATATGATCTCACTGTTCGGCAGCATTATTTGCTTTTGGCTTTATACCCTCACTGATTACTCTGCGGACGACATGCTGTTGTCTGCTCTTAAAGAGTAAGGGTGCCAAGGCACTGGCTTATTTTACAACCTGTACCTCTTGTGCGGCTATATTACAGGCAGGTTCCACATACCCTCATTGTGTACAATGCTTGGCCCCGAGGGCACTCACTCAGCCGGAGCCTCCGGCACTGGTGGGACCCTCGGCCAGGTGGTACCGCCGGTTTCCACTGCACAGATGACAGGGACAGAGTTTGCATGTGGGAATCAGCAAATCTCTGAGTAGCTTTCACATTCCAGGACTCAGTCTATGGACAGAGGGTCTGCTAAGATACTGGAAGCCTTGCAGTCCAGACCGATAACACAGGGCCAGGGAGCTGTGAGTTCATCGCTCCCGGGTCCCTCTGGGTCGGTACAACAAGGGGCTCCTGGGGTAACACCCAGATCCCACGGTGAGAACTCCGTCACGGACCGCGGCCTCTGATAGGCTAAGCGGGCCCGCTGGGAACCTTCCCCGACTTCATCAGGAGTGCGTGTTTCGATCACTCTAACTCCAGAGGGGCCGTCCAGAAGCACAGAACTTTACGGACAAGCGCTTACTAAGCGCCTTATTGACACGCGTTACCCTTTTCCCCCCTGACGTTGTTAAGGGTTGGGCTCAGTGTCACAGGGTGGATCCTCCAGTCTCTAGGCTGGCGGCTAGATCCGTAGTATTAGTGGCAGATGCCATCTCTCACGAATGCCACTGACAGGCAAATAAAGCTTATGATGAAATCCATCTATGAAGCCATAGTCGCATCTTTTGCTCCAGCCTTCACAGCCGTGAGGGCACTCCAAGCTATCTCAGCTTCTCTGGCTGAGATTATTGCGGTTGCACATACCTCTGCCCCGCAGGTTGTGTCCTTCACTTCTCAGGCATAGGTTTTTTCGTTCTACGCCATGAACGCCGTTCCTGGACTCTGCGAGCCGTACAGCGGTAGCATCCACCAATTCGGTGGCAGTCTGCAGGGCCATGTGGCTACGTGAATGGAAGGCAGGCTCTGCTTCCAAGAAGTTCTTAACCGGTTTGCCATTTTCTGGCGACCGTTTGTTTGGCGAGCAATTGGATGAAGTTACTAGACAGTCCAAGGGAAAGGTCTCGTCCTTGCCCCAGTCCAAAGGTTTCGGTCATTTCGGTCCTCAGCAAAGTTCCGTTCCTCCACGTCCAACAGGTCAGAGGAGGGCTAGAGGAACTGTTCTGCATGGCGGTCTAAGTCACAAGGCGGCTTCCTCATGACTTCGGCCTCACCAAGACCGCGTCCTCGGTCGGTGGCAGGCTCTCCCGCTTTTGCGACGCCTGGTGGCCACATGTCCAAGACCGATGGGTGAGAGACATTCTGTCTCACGGTTACAGGATAGAGCTCTGCTCTCGTCCTCCGACTCGTTTCTTCAAAACATCTCCGCCCCCCGAGCGAGCCGATGCACTTTTTCAGGCGGTGAACACTCTGAAGCCTCGATGTCACAAGGAGACTTCCTAGCATCAATTGACATCAAGGATGCTTATCTCCATGTGCCGATCGCACCCGAGCTTCAACGCTTTCTGCGTTTCGCCATCAGGGACGAACACCTTCAGTTCGTGGCACTGCCATTCGGCCTGGCGACAGCCCCACGGGTCTTCACCAAGGTCATGGCAGCAGTGGTGGCGGTCCTACACTCTCAGGGCCGCTCGGTGATCACTTACCTAGACGATCTTCTAGTCAAGACACCCTCCTGGGTGGCATGTCAACACAACCTGACCATTGCTCTGGAGACTCTCCAGGGGTTCAGGTGGATCATCAAATTTCCAAGGTCAAAACTGACACCGACCCAATCACTGACTTGCCTCGGGATGGAGTTTCATACTCTCTCAGCGATAGTGAAGCTTCCGCTGCATAGTCAGCGTTCACTACAGACAGGGGTGCAATCTTTCCTTCGGGCCCAGTCACCCCTTGAGGCGCCTCATGCACTTTCTAAGGAAGATGGTGGCAGCAAGGGAGGCAGTTCCCTTGCGCAGTTTCGTCTGCGTCCGATTCTATCGGACACCGCAAATGGGACAGGAGGTCGACGTCCCTAGACAAGAAAGTCTCTCTTTCCCTTGCAGCAAAACCTCTCTTCAGTGGTGTCTTCTTTCCACTTCCTGGGCGAAGGAAAAATCCTTCCGGCCCCCAGCCGGGGCTGTGGTCACGACATACGCGAGTCTGTCAGGGTGGGGAGCGGTCTTCCTCCACCACTCGGCTCAGGGAACCTGGACTCCGACAGAGTCCTCCCTTCAGATCAATGTTCTGGAGATAAGGGCAGTGGATCTAGCCCTAAAGGTGTTCCAGCGGTGGCTGGAGGGCAGGCAGATCCGAATTCAGTCGGACAACGCCACGGCGGTTGCGTACATCAACCACCAGGGCGGCACACGCAGTCGTCAAGCCTTCCGAGCAGTTCGGCGGATTCGGCTGTGGGCGGAAGCCACAGCCTCCACCATCTCCGCAGTTCACATCCCGGGCGTAGAAAACTGGGAAGCAGATTTTCTCAGTCGCCAGGGCATGGACGCAGGGGAATGGTCTCTTCACCCGGACGTGTTTCTAGAGATCTGTTGCCGCTGGGGAACGCCGGACGTCGATCTAATGGCATCTCGGCACAACAACAAAGTCCCGGCATTCATGGCTCGGTCCAAGGATCACAGAGCTCTGGCGGCAGACGCGCTAGTTCACGACTGGTCGCAGTTTCGACTGCCTTATGTATTTCCTCCTCTGGCACTACTGCCCAGAGTGTTACGCAAGATCAGGTCAGACTGTCGCCGCGCCATCCTCGTCGCTCCAGACTGGCCGAGGTGATCGTGGTACCCGGATCTGTGGCACCTCACGGTGGGTCAACCGTGGACACTCCCAGACCGACCTGACTTGCTGCCTCAAGGGCCATATTTCCTTCTGAATTCTGCGGCTCTAAACCTGACGGTGTGGCCATTGAGTCCTGGCTCCTAGCGTCATCAGGGATATCTCCAGATGTCATTGCCACCATGAGACAGGCCAGGAAACCAACGTCCGCCAAGATCTATCACAGGACTTGGAGGATCTTCTTATCCTGGTGCTCTGATCAGGGTTTTACTCCCTGGCCGTTTGCCTTGCCCACTTTTCTTTCTTTCCTTCAATCCGGAATGGACAAGGGCTTGTCTCTCGGCTCTCTCAAGGGACAAGTATCGGCGCTTTCCGGTCCCACCTTACAAGCGTCCGTTAACAACCTCGGATCTTAACAGGGTGCTGACGACTCTTCAGAAGCCACTTTTCGAGCCGATGCGGGATCTCTCTATCTCGCCTTTCGCAAAGGGTGGCCTTCCTAGTGGCAGTCACATCACTCAGAAGAGTGTCTGAGCTAGCAGCGCTGTCAGGCAAAGCCCCCTTCCTGGTGTTTCACCAGGATAGGGTGGTTCTACGTCCGGTCCCGGACTTTCTCCCTAAGGTATCCCCGTTTCATCTCAATCAGGATATCGTCTTACCCTCTTTGGGTCCGCATCCAGTTCACCATTGTGAAAAGGATTTGCATTTATTAGATCTGGTGAGAGCACTCCGGCTCTACATTTCTCGCACGGCGCCCCTGCGCCGGTCTGATGCGCTCTTGTCCTGATCGCGGGCCAGAGTAAGGGATTTCAGGTTTTCAAGTCAACCTTGGCTCGGTGGATCAAGGAACCGATTCTTGAAGCCTACCGTTCTTTTAGGCTTCCGATTCCTGCAGGGCTGAAGGCCCATTCTACCAGAGCCGTCGGTGTCCTGGGCATTGCGACACCAGGGTACGGCTCGGCAGGTGTGTCAGGCGGCTACCTGGTCGAGTCTGCACACTTTCACGAAACACTATCAGGTGCATGCCGATGATTCGGCAGATGCCAGCCTAGGTAGGCGACTCCTTCAGGCGGCAGTTGCCCACCTGTAAGAGGGGGCCGTTTTTTCGGCTCTTTTTATCGAGGTATTCTTTACCCACCCAGGGACTGCTTTTGGACATCCCAATTGTCTGGGTCTCCCAATGGAGCGACAAAGAAGAAGGGAATTTTGTTTACTTACCGTAAATTCCTTTTCTTCTAGCTCCTATTGGGAGACCCAGCACCCGCCCCTGTTCCCTTCGGGCTGTTGTTCTTTTGTGTACACATGTTGTTCATGTTGAATTGTTCTTTTGGTTCATGGTTTCAGTTCTCCGAACATCCTTCGGATTGAATTTACCTTAGACCAATTTATAAGTTTCCTCCTTCCTGCTTTGGCATCAAAACTGATGAGCCCGTGATGCACGGGAGGGTGTATAGCAGAGGGGAGGGGTTACACTTTTTAAAGTGTAATACTTTGTGTGGCCTCCGGAGGCAGAAGCTATACACCCAATTGTCTGGGTCTCCCAATAGGAGCTAGAAGAAAAGGAATTTACGGTAAGTAAACAAAATTCCCTTCTTTTGTGACAAAATAAATGCAGCATGTTCATTCTTCCTGCGTTTTTGTCAACATTTGTCACCCATTGAAATCAATGAGGGCATCAAAAACGCAGGAAAAATGCATGCTAATCAAAAGTGGTGCATTTTACCTGCCTTTTACCTGCGTTTTTGGTACCAAAAACGCAGGTGATTTGTCAGGAAGTGAGTTAACAGGCAAGTGGTCCCGTCCCGTCCTCCATGTGTTCCCCGAAGTACCGCTGTCCCCAGGGGAGATGATGTGGAGGACGGGGACTATCAGCGGCGGCAGCAGCGAGAGGGAAAAATCAATGTTTTCAGCTGCCAATGTCCATCACCCTCTCGCTGCCGCCGCTGATAGTCCCGTCCTCCACATCATCTCCCCTGTGCGTGCATGCTGGGGACAGCGGTACTTCGGGGAACACATGGAGGACGGGACTATCAGCGGCGGCAGCGAGAGGGTGATGGACATTGGCAGCTGAAAACATTGATTTTTCCCTCTCGCTGCCGCCGCCGCTGATAGTCTCGTCCTTCACGTGTTCCCCGAAGTACCGCTGTCCCCAGCATGCAGTAGCACGGTCAGCTGAGCTGTCACTGAGGTTACTCGCGGTCACCGCTGGATTCAGCGGTGGCCGCGGGTAACCTCAGTGACAGCTCAGCTGATCGCGCGGCTGTCTTCAGTTGCTGCGTGGAGCTGACAGGAGAGGCGGTGTATTCTGCAGCTTCGGTCACCTCCATGCAGCAGAGCTGGAAGCGACGCTGGACCATCCTGGATTACGCTGGACATGGAGGGCTTTGTCGGGGTTAATAAATTGGTAATGAGGGAATTTGTTACTGTTTTTTATTTCTAATAAAGGATTTTTCGGGTGTGTGTGTTTATTTACTGTAGCTTACAGATTAATCATGGAAGGTATCTCGGGGAGACGCCTGACATGATTAATCTAGGACTTATTGGCAGCTATGGGCTGCCAATAACTCCTTATTACCCCGATTTGCCAACGCACCAGGGCAAATCGGGAAGAGCCGGGTACAGTCCCAGAACAGCCGCATCTAATGGATGCGGCCATTCTGGGTGGCTGCTGACTGATATTGTTAGGCTGGGGGGCTCCCCATAATGAGGATCTCCCCATCCTGAGAATACCAGCCTTCAGCCGTATGGCTTTATCTGGCTGGCATTAAAATTGGCGGGGACCGCACGCCAGTTTTTTTTAATTATTTATTTATTTCTAATTTTTTTTTTCTTTATCGTTTCTTTGGGAGACCCAGACCTTGGGTGTTTAGCTTCTGCCTCCGGAGGACACACAAAGTACTACACCTAAAAGTGTAGCTCCTCCCTCTGAGCTTATACACCCCCTGGTGAGCCAGTCACAGCTAGTTTTTCGCTTTGTGTTCAGGAGGCATACATCCACACATGCATTCTCATATGATTTTTTTTTTTTGGATAAAGTTTGAAGAAGTGCGGGTCCACATCTGGACCCCGGCATATCCCTTCTCACCCCACTGTGTCGGCGGTGTTGTAAGGTTGATTTCCAAGGCTGGAGCCTTACATGCCGTGCTCCTTCACCATCCCTCCTGGGCTCTGGATTGAAGTGGGAGTCAGTGCGGTCTCCATGCCTGGCAGGAGACCGGTCTCCGTCCACAGCCCCTTCAGGACCCTGCTGGACCGGAGCACTCGTCCCAAGGGACCTGGCCCTGCGTCTCAGCAGCTAAGTACCTGAGACGTTTATATGTTGGGGGTCTCTGTCCTTTATTGTATGGGGAGAGTGTGTTTGCTGTATTTGTTTTTGGCATTTCCGGCGGGTCCTCTGGCTTTCGCCCGAGAACCGCGCCGATGGTGCCTGCGCGTCGGCCTCGCTGCTCAAATTTAGGCCCCGGCTTCGCCGGAGGCCTAGTTTCTGTTACCTGCCCTCGCCTGTCACTCATGCAGAGGGTCAGGCACGGCTCCTCCCGGCGGCCGTCCTGCACAGGGGAGGGACACTCCCCACTGCTTGTGCGTGACTCCTCCCCTACAGGTCTCTATGGCCCTCCAGATCCCGCCTTCCTACAGGGACGCCCCCGTCCCGCCCCCTCTCTACGCTCCGGTGGCCATTTTCTTGGACAGGGTTCACTCTGCGCTGGGCCATCCTGCACTCTGCATCCCTGCTGAGGTGCTGTGCATTGGGGGTCCGGGCTTCGGGATCTGGAGGGCACACAACACCGCTTCCAGCGGTCTGGTAAGCCACAGCCGGTCTCTGGTTGTGGACCTCTGTATATACTCCCTGGGGTTCATTCTCTTGTAGAAGTTGTCCCCACTCCAGCAGCATGTCTCACACGAGGAGCAAGGCTCCAAAGCTTTATACTACATGCTCTGCATGCAAGCTCCTGCTGCCTGAACCGAGCACGTATCCACATTGTGATGTCTGCTCTAACTTGGAGGTGCCACAGCCTGGAGTCTCACCCCCAGTGGTCTCTCAGGCTGCTTCTGCACCTGTGGCTGAACCCCTGGCCTGGGTAGAGTCCTTTTCTAGGTCTATCTCCCAGTCATTTGCTGAGTCCATGGGACTTCTGTCCAGGACTTTGATGAATATGCATCAGCCCCCTTCACAGGGTGCCTCTAATGCTCTTGCTAAGGGTCCTTTAGGATCCCTACCCTCTGACCTCCGTCCACTGGAGCTCACAGAGGATTCATCATCAGGGCACAGACCCCGTCCTCCTGAGAGGCGCCGCAGGGGTTCCCCTCCCTCCTCATCCCGCGGCTCTGATTCAAGAGCTGACTCGCAGGATGAGGAGGATGCCTTTACAGGGGGCTCGGAGGCTAACTCCATGTGCCCCATTGATCTTTCCGAGGGAACTCAGAACTTACTGACTTGATTGCTTCCATTAATTCTGTACTGGATCTCAATCCGCCAGTATCAGAGGAGCAACCCTCTCTGGCAGAAAAACACCAGTTTACCTCGCCTAAGAGAGTAAAGAGTGTGTTCTTTAACCACTCCAGTTTTCAAACCGCTGTGACCAAAGCCAGGGCCTGTCCTGACAAACGCTTCCCAAAGCGTGGTTCTGATGACCGTTTTCCCTTTCCACCTGAGGTGGTCAAGGAGTGGGCTCACTCCCCAAAGGTAGACCCTCCGGTGTCTAGGCTCTCAGCCCGGACCGTTGTGTCGGTGGCTGATGGCACTTCCCTTAGGGATGCCACTGACCGTCAGATTGACCTTCTGGCCAAATCCGTGTATGAAGCGGCGGGGGCCGCGTTTTCCCCAACTTTTGCAGCAGTGTGGGCCCTCAAAGCCATCTCTGCTTCTCTAGAGGAGATGCATTCCCTCACCAGGGAATCTATGCCCGAGATGGTTGCCTTAACTTCTCAAGCTTCAGCTTTTTCTTCTTATGCCATGTCTGCCATGCTAGAGGCTTCTCACCGCACTGCGGTGGCTTTGGCTAATTCCCTCGTTATCCGCAGGATCTTGTGGCTTCTAGAGTGGAAGGCAGATGCTTCTTCCAAGAAGTACCTTGCTGGGCTCCCTTTTTGCTGGTTCCCGGCTGTTCGGTGAACAGCTGGATGAAATTATTAAAGAGGCTCCTGGCGGGAAGAGTACTTCCATGCCACAAACCAAGACCAGGAAACCTGCCCAGGGTAGGATTCAGTCGAGTTTTCGCTCCTTTCGTTCCTCCAACTGGTCGTCCTCTAAGCCCTCCGCCTCGTCCGCTAACTCAGCTAAGGACCAGAAATCCAACTGGCGCTCAAGAGCGCGTCCACAGAAGACCGCAGGAGGTCCTGCCACTAAAGCAGCCTCCTCGTGACTCTCTGCCCGCTCCAGCAACGTCCTTAGTCGGTGGCAGGCTCTCCCACTTTGGCGACGCTTGGTTTCAACAAGTCTCCGATCAGTGGGTGAGAGATATCATCTCTCACGGCTACAGGATAGAATTCTCTTCCAGCCCGCCAAACAGATTTTTTCTCTCAACTCCCCCCTGCTCCAAGGCCGCCGCCTTTTCACAGGCCGTGGCAGCCTTGCAGGCCAATGGAGTAATTGTACCAGTTCCCGCCCGGGAACGGTTCAGAGGTTTTTACTCAAACAACTTCCTAGTTCCCAAAAAGGACGGTACCTTCCGGCCCATCCTGGATCTCAAGCTTCTCAACAAGCATGTTCAGGTGCGGCACTTTCGCATGGAGTCTCTGCGATCAGTCATTGCCTCAATGACCCAAGGGGATTTCCTAGCGTCCATCGACATCAGAGATGCCTATCTACATGTGCCAATTGCAGTTTCACACCAGCGTTGGCTACGCTTTGCAATAGGAGAAGATCATTTCCAATTTGTGGCTCTCCCCTTCGGGTTAGCCACGGCCCCTCGGGTATTCACCAAGGTCATGGCAGCAGTGATTGCGGTTCTGCACCTCCAGGGGTTGGCAGTGCTCCCTTACCTGGACGACCTTCTAGTCAAGGCTCCATCCAGCGCAGACTGTCAGCGGAGTGTCTCGCTCATTTTCGCCACTCTAGCCCAATTCGGGTGGCTTGTCAATCTTCCCAAATCCACTCTGACTCCGACCCAGAGTCTCACGTACCTAGGGATGCAGTTCGAGACTCTGCCGGCACTTGTGAAGTTGCCCTTAGACAAACAGCTGTCACTCCAGTTGGTGGTGCGCTCTCTCCTGAGGCCCCGCCGTTATACCCTCAGGCGTCTGATGCAGGTGCTGGGTCAAATGGTGGCGTCCATGGAGGCTATTCCCTTTGCCCAGTTCCATCTGCGCCCCCTGCAGCTGGACATTCTCCGCTGTTGGGACAAGCGGCCTTCCTCCTTACACAAGTTAGTGGCTCTGTCGCCACGGACCAAGAGCTCTCTTCAGTGGTGGCTTCGGCCCCTCTCCCTGTCCCAAGGGCGCTCCTTCCTGGCCCCGTCCTGGGTGATTCTCACCACGGATGCCAGTCTATCCGGCTGGGGAGCGGTATGTCTTCACCACAGAGCACAGGGCACTTGGACTCCGTCCGAGTCAGCCCTTTCAATCAATGTGCTGGAAACCAGAGCCGTGCTTCTAGCTCTCCTAGCATTTCACCACCTGCTGGCGGGCAGGCACATTCGAGTCCAGTCAGACAACGCGACAGCGGTTGCCTACATCAACCATTAAGGCGGGACACGCAGCCGCCTGGCAATGATGGAGGTACAACGCATTCTTCAATGGGCGGAGGACTCCAGGTCCACCATATCCGCAGTTCACATCCCAGGCGTGGACAACTGGGAGGCAGATTATCTCAGCCGTCAAAGCGTTGACGGTGGTGAATGGTCCCTGCACCCGGCAGTATTTCAGACGATCTGCCGCAAATGGGGCACTCCGGACGTGGACCTAATGGCATCCCGTCACAACAACAAAGTTCCTGTTTACGTGGCTCGCTCCCACGATCCTCAGGCCTTCGCAGCGGACGCTCTGGTTCAAGACTGGTCCCAGTTTCGTCTGTTCTACGTGTTTCCCCCTCTAGCTCTCTTGCCCAAAGTCCTGCGCAAGATCAGAATGGAGGGTCGTCGAGTCATCCTCATTGCACCGGACTGGCCCAGGCGAGCTTGGTATCCGGACCTGCTCCAACTGTCCGTAGAGATGCCGTGGCATCTCCCGGACCGTCCAGACCTACTCTCGCAAGGTCAGTTTTTTCCGCCCGAATTCTGCGGCCCTCAAATTGACGGCGTGGCTCTTGAGTCCTGGATTTTGACGGCTTCTGGTATTCCCCCTGAAGTCATCTCCACTATGACTCGGGCCCGTAAGTCTTCCTCCGCTAAGATCTATCACAGGACTTGGAAGATTTTCCTGTCCTGGTGTCGCTCTACCGGCCATCCTCCTTGGCCATTCTCCTTGCCGACCCTTCTGTCTTTTCTACAGTCCGGTCTGCAGCTAGGACTGTCCCTCAACTCTCTCAAGGGTCAAGTTTCGGCTCTGTCAGTTCTGTTCCAGCGGCGTCTCGCTCGGCTGGCTCAGGTCCGCACCTTTATGCAGGGCGCGTCTCACATCATTCCGCCTTACCGGCGGCCCTTGGACCCCTGGGACCTCAACTTGGTTCTCACGGTTTTGCAGAAACCCCCCTTTGAGCCTCTTAGGGAGGTTTCTTTGTACCGTCTTTCACAGAAAGTGGCCTTTCTGGTTGCCATAACTTCTCTCAGGAGAGTCTCTGATTTGGCTGCACTTTCCTCGGAGTCTCCTTTTTTAGTCTTTCAAGACAAGGTGGTTCTCCGTCCGACTCCGGACTTTCTTCCTAAGGTGGTCTCTCCCTTCCACCTTAACCAGGACATTACCTTACCTTCCTTCTGTCCGGCCCCTGTTCATCGCTTTGAAAAAGCTCTACATACTCTAGATCTGGTGCGTGCTCTCCGGATCTATGTGTCTCGCACCGCTGCGCTTAGGCGGTGCACCTCTCTTTTTGTGCTAACCACAGGTTGGCGCAAGGGCCTCCCTGCTTTTAAACCGACCTTAGCCCGTTGGATTAGGTCGACCATTTCGGACGCCTACCAGAGTACGCAGGCGCCTCCCCCGCCGGGGATCAAAGCACACTCGACCAGAGCTGTCGGTGCCTCTTGGGCTTTTAGGCACCAGGCTACGGCTCAATAAGTCTGTCAGGCTGCCACTTGGGCTAGCCTGCATACCTTCTCGAAGCACTACCAAGTGCATGCTCATGCTTCGGCAGATGCGAGCTTGGGCAGACGCATCCTTCAGGCGGCGGTCACCCATTTGTGAAGTTAGGTTCTGCCTACTTCTTAGTTTTTTTCTGTTTATTTCCCACCCAGGGACTGCTTTGGAACGTCCCAAGCTCTGGGTCTCCCAAAGGAACGATAAAGAAAAAGAGAATTTTGTTTACTTACCGTAAATTCTTTTTCTTATAGTTCCGTCTTGGGAGACCCAGCACCCTCCCTGTTGCCTGTTGGCAATTTCCTTGTTCCGCGTGTTTTCACCGGCTGTTGTCGTGGACAGAGTCTCCGGTTGTTCCGGCTATTGCTCTGTTCTACTTGTGGGTGGCTATTCTCCTTCAGCTTTTGCACTAAACTTGCTGTGACTGGCTCACCAGGGGGTGTATAAGCTCAGAGGGAGGAGCTACACTTTTAGGTGTAGTACTTTGTGTGTCCTCCGGAGGCAGAAGCTAAACACCCAAGGTCTGGGTTTCCCAAGACGGAACTATAAGAAAAAGAATTTACGGTAAGTAAACAAAATTCTCTTTTTTTTCAATTCAACAAGCTTTATGGGCTTGTTTGAACTGAAAAATACATGAAACAATTGTTGACAAAACTGCAGCTAAAAACGCATCAAAAAAGCAGCAAAAACGCACCAAAAAAGCATCTACATTTTTTGTGACATTTCCAGGCTCTCTCTGACAAGGTGCAGTTTTGGCTGCAGTTTGTGAACACGGAAAAGAAGCAGCGTGCGCATGTAGCCTTAACCGCATATAGAGGTAACATTTGGTTAGGGACCCAATAAATAAGAGATTACCGTGAAGTGGTAATGGGGCAGTAATGAATTGATCAATACATTAGCTAAATATCTCTTTTTTTCAAATAATCCTCAGCAGTTATGCAATGTCACATTTCAATTTTTTCAATTTTTCATATGGCTAATTGTATTTTTCATTCTTTATGTATTATAAAGCAGTTATGCTTGTCCATATTTCTCTGAATTTGGTGTGCAGCTTTCACTTCATATAGATAACTATTTCATGCGACCGACGAGAGACGCAGCAGAGAAGCAGCGCTGGTCGGAAGGTAAATACTAATTTAGGCTTTTTTTCTTTTCTCATGGCCACTTTAAGGGGCCCTTTGCACACTACGACATCACAAGCCGATACTGCTATGCCGAGCGCGATAGTCCCCACCCCCGTCGCAGCTGCAATATCTTCTGATAGCTGTCGTAGCGAATATTATCGCTACGGCAGCTTCACATGCACTCGCCTGCCCTGCGATGTCGCTCTGGCCGGCGACCCGCCTCCTTCCTAAGGGGGCGGGTCGTGCAGCGTCACAGCGACGTCACACGGCAGGCGGCCAATAGAAGCGGAGGGGCGGAGATGAGCGGGACGTAAACATCTCGCCCACCTCCTTCCTTCCTCATTGCAGCCGGGACGCAGGTAAGGAGATGTTCCTCGCTCCTGCGACTTCATACACAGCGATGTGCGCTGCCGCAGGAACGAGGAACAACATCGTACCTGTCGCTGCAGCCAAAATAATGAAAATGACCGACACTACACCGATCATATGATACCGACGCTTTTGCTCTCAGTAATCGTAGTTAAAACGATTTACACACTACGATGTCCAGAGTGACGCCGGAAGTGCGTCACTTTCGATTTGACCCCACCGACATCGCACCTGCAATGTCGCAGTGTGCAAAAGGCCCCTAACTGTCTAGAAAAGTTTGTCTGATAAATTACATCTCAGATAAGGTTGTTCCATAGCAAAATGGCACGGATCGCTGCGCTTCTGGCTCAGACAGTCCTGGAAAATGTCCTACATGACTGGTTGGTCTTTGTCCAGCTAGACTTTTATTTTCTTTTAGCAGCCACTGTAGGGAAAATGTAGAAGTATGTGGCATCTCGGTGGTCCTCACATGTCACCAGAGTAGAAATGATCTGGAGGACAGTGAACGACGACTGAGTCTATGAACCCATCGTTTATATTGTGGGTTTTATTTCATTCACTAGTTATTGCTTACTAAACCTTTTCTTTTATTGATTTCAGGATTTTGAGTCGGAAAAAAGGAAAATAATATGTAAAACCCTCAGATTTCTATCCCATTACTTTGGAGCATCACTTCTGGTTGGTATATACCCTGAGATTTTAACAAGACTCACAATATAAAACCCTCATTTGTCTATTATACAAGTTATCGATAAAAACAGACAAAATAAGAACTTTACAATCAATTATAAAAGATTTCATCTTCAGGGGAAAACGCAACAGAGTGTCCTCATACACAGCACACGGCCAGATGATATGGAAACTTGAAGGGTTATTCCAAATAGTACTTTATCCTCTATTCATAGGATAGAGGAAAACAATGATTTCTGTGGATCCATCTGCTGGGACCCCAGTGATCTCAACTGGGATCCTGAGAGCCCGGCATTTACAGAGATCCTGAAGGGGGAAAAGTGCAAATACTTGACTTCTATTCCATTTACTGTCTGTGAAACTCCCTGAAATAAGCGAACGCTGTACTCCGTGTTTTCTGCTAGTCCGGTTTAAGTTATACAATGAAGGTGGCGGAGGTTCAGCTTTTGCAATTTTGCTCCATTCAAGGCAGAGCCCAATTAATGCGATCCAGAGCTTCGCTCTTGGGATTGCTGGGGGCTCCCAACAGTCAGACCTTCAGCGATCACTAAGTTTTACTTTATCCTATGGATAGGTAATATCTTTCTTTTTTGGTAATAACTAGGGATGATCGAATACCTCAAATATTTGGCTTCATGTATATTCAACGAATAGGTCGCCGCTATGTGAATATTCGATGTGCAATGTAAGTCTATGGGAAGCCCGAATAGTTCCGAATAGTTGTTATTCGGATTTCCTATAGACTTACATTGCGCATCGAATAGTCGAATAGCGGCGACCTATTCGGCAAATATTCGCGAAGCCGAATATTTGAGGTATTCGATGATCCCTAGTAATAACCCTTTAACCACCCCATCTTCATGAGCTTGTTGAGGATATCACATTGATTCATTTGGAGCTGGAGCCACCAGTGAAGAATCTAGTTCACAGATCGTATAATTTCAGAATTTCAATTCCAGAATTTGCCATGAAATTCCACCACTGTTCATTATAAGTGAATGGGATTTTGCAAAACCTCATTCACTTAACCCCTTAAAGACCACAGGCAGTAATATCACATCCTCGCGGTCATAATGTTACTGGCCGAGGTCTGCCGCTGGCAGCTTGCAGCGATTGGCGCACATCTCAGCTGATTTTCACAGCTGAGATGTGTACCTGCTAGGCACGAGCAGAATCGTTATGTGCTTGTGCCGTTTAACCCCTTAAATGGTGCTGTCAATATGTGACAGCGCCATTATAACTGCATTGGCGGTAAACGTTTACTTACCGGCCGATGCCGGAAGTCACGTGATGTGCTCGAGACGCAAAAAAAATGGCCGTCACTGAGCCATAGAGCCCGAAATATGAGAACGCTACGGGTCACGAAATATGGCGTAAAACGTGCGCCACTTTTTTCGGACAAATTTCTGAATTTTTTTTAACCCCTTATATAAAAGTAAACCTATACATGTTTGGTGTCTACGAACTTGCACTGGCCTAACATCACACCCACACATCAGTTTTACCATGTAGTGAACACAGTGAATAAAATATCTCAAAAACAATAGTGCTATTGCACTTTTTTTTTCAATTTTTCTGCATTGGAATTTTTTGCCATTTTCCAGTACACTATATGGTAAAACGTTTGGTTTCATTTAAAAGTACAGCTCGTTCCGCAAACAGTGAGCCATATTGACTGAAAAATAAAAAAATTACGTCTCTCGGAAGATGAATGGTGAAAAAAAACCCAGAAAGCAAAAAATCGTCCGATCGTGAAGGGGTTAAAGTATTTATGCATGTGCAGAACAGGCTTTATTCATTGCCGTGCAGATCGGGGGGTGCACACGTCTTTGAACCCGGCAGGTTCTCCAGGAGGAAGAAGAAGCTTCAGGACATGTCGGCGTCTTCTGTCCTGATCCGTCACTATTGGCATCTTTATGGTTGACTTTTGGACTTCTTTGTTCCCCGGTTTTTTTATATAAACATGTATTAAATAAATTAGTGACTGACTTCCAAGCAGAAGACCAGAATGGTCAGATCACTTTTTAATCCCTTGGCATCTTTGAAATGTGAAGACGCTCAAAAGCCTGAACTTGTGCCCTGCAAGTCGTTTTCACATAGAAATGTTTATGTTCATTCTTCAAAGCATTTAATTAGAGGTTTATCATCCGAGTTAAGAGAATACGTGCCTGAATAAAAAGACATTGAGCTCGATTCATGCACGCTTTCAGTCCAAAATGGGTGGCGCAAAAGCTTTGAAACTCATCAGAACACTCCAGATTCATGAAGAGGTGTGCATCTCTTCATGAATCAGTAGCGTCTGACTCTACCTCACCCCCTCATCATGGCCGGCACGAACAGCGCCAGTGTTGATGATTCGGACCTAATGTGAGCACATATCCTTAGCTAGATCAGCACATGTGGATTTCATGTCAGATTTTGGTGCAGATTGGTACACTGGTGAAGCAATGTAACATTTCATCTTTGTAGGAACCCAGCTAAAGAGCTGATGTACCCGGTCGAGACTTGAGGATAGAGCTGGTGTAAGGCTATGTGTCCACGGTAGAATGTTGCTGCGGATTTTTCTGCATGAAAATCCGCGGCTTTCCCGCAAAATCCGCACCTTTTCAAAGGTGCGGATTTGCCGCGGATTTACCGCGGATCTGCCGCGGATTTTTTTTTTCTCCCAATTCTGAAGACAAAATCCGGATCAAAATCCGCAACAATAATTGACATGTTGCAGATTTTTCCGGATCAAAATCCACACCAAATCCGCCGCGGAAAAATCCGCAGCATGGGCACAGCATTTCCAAAAAGCCATAGAAATGGCTGGGAAGTGCCGCTGCTGCAGATTTTCGGAAAATCCGCGGCTTTTCCGCGAGAAATCCGCGGCAAAATCCGCGCATGTTCCGCAGCGTGGACACATAGCCAAACGGTACACATAAGATGCAGAGCAAGACTTCTGTCCATATGGGGCCCGATTCATCATTTGCATATTTGTGTTAAGTCACTTTTCTATTTTGACTTGTGGTGGTTTTAGCCGATTCCTGTTTTGATGAGTTTGACAAAAAACAAACATGATTCAAGAATTTTGTGAAAAGCCCAAAATTGCCTTTTTTTTTTCTTTCTGTCTACCTGGTTTTGCAATTTTTTAATTGGAAAACTGATTGTTTTGCAAAAAAAAGAGACAAAATAGCTGGTATATTTAAAATTGCTCTAGGGGAAGTGGGACTGGAGTAGAGTTGCGCCAAATATTGTAACTTCTATGAAAAAAGTCGCCTTTCATAAATCTGTCTCAAACATGTGGAAAAGCCTCATTGCTGTAAAAATCAGAAAACTAACTAAACCACAGACGACTGCATGAACAAATGAGCAAATCATTTGATTAATTTTTTGATAAACAAGTCACTAATCGAGAGTTATACCCACCAAAAAACTGGCAGAAATGATGGGTCAAACCCATGGAGTGTTATTTAACAGGATACGTTTTGTTTTCCCTTGTTCAATTTTCACAGAATCAGGAAAAGCCAAAGTGTAAAATCATACGCAGATACCATAGAGGCCTCACAGATCTTTATTGCAGTCTTTATTACTGCTACATACAAATATACGTGTAGTACAGTCATGTGAATGAGGCCTTAGAAACAAAAAGGAGACGGTTACACTCTAGTGCTAAGATATGTGTAACAATGAATATAGACATGCATTACTGCTATGAAAAACATGCAAAAATTAAGAAATAGAGATACTTATCACACAAAAATGGCCAGTTTTTTGTGAGCCCAACAGCCAATGACAAGGTGACCTTTTGTTGGGACCCTGCCTTAGTCATGACTCTTCCTGAATGTTTTTTCTGTAGATTTATGTTGAGGCTGTATTTCTGTTTTTTGTTTTTTTTTTCAGTTCACTAGCAAGGCCGAGGCTCATAAAAGCGTGTTACGGGCATTTGTAAATCATTTGGCTTTCGGACAAGACAAGAGGTAAATGACATCTGAAAATGTAGAACCACATATTGTCTTGTGCGGTGCTCAAACCTTATGCGCGACAGTGCTCATTATCATGGAGCATTGTATCTGCAGCATATGGAAGGATATGTTAAGTCCTTACTTTAAGGATTGTAAGTCATCTCTTATCCATAGGATAGGTGGTAACTTACTGATCGCTGCGATCCACCCCAGAATGGAAAGGAGCAGAGATCCATCATGTGCACCTCCCCTGTTTATTTACTCCAGTCCTCAAAAGCCCCCAACAGTGCATGCTTTCAGGATTTCCTTAGCATTGCCAGGTGTTGGAATCGTCCCCTGTGCAGAAATTAAAGAGATCCAACCACCAGGATTTTCCTATATAAACTAAAGCCAGTGTTATACTGGGGCTATCCTGCTGATTCTATGCATACCTTTAGTTGTGAGATCGGATGTATACTTTCTGAAATACAGGCAAGTAAAGTTTGGGAATGTTATGCACTGTTATTTGATTGATAGCAGCTACATAATATCTAATAGGTGGGTTGGGTTTTGCTAGTTTTTCTAGCTCCTGTTCTTCCTCCTTCACTCTTTCCCCTGTAATAACAGAGAGAGAGGGAGGAAGGACAGACAGCAGACAGGGGCAGGAATAATTAGCAAAACCCGACCCACCTTTTAGATATTCTGTAGCTGCTATCAATCAAGTAACAGCGCATTTCACAAACTTTACTTGCCTATATTTCAGAAACTATACATCCGATCTCACAACTAAAGGTATGTATAGAATCAGCATGATAGCCCCAGTATAGCACTGGCTTTAGTTTATATAGGAAAATCCTGGTGGTTGGTCCTCTTTAAATTATCAGCTGTGCAATTAAAAGATCCTGAAAACGTGCAGTGTTGGTGGCTCTTGAGGACTCTAATTGGGGAACTCTGCTCTATGGGACTGACGGAGATAACGGTGTCCAGCTCTTGTCTATCTTCACCAGTCCTATAAACAATGAAGGGAGCGGTGATTCTCTCCATTCAGGTCTCAGCAGTGGGGGGGGGGGGGGGGGGCTATGATCCGACCCCCAACAATCCGTACATTATCCTCCCTTTTAAAGATGAGGATAACTTACGGGACCGTGCCATCTGGACAGTTTATGGCGATCAGATGTTATTACTGAGGAGTGAGGCTGTGGCGGTAATGTGTTTCTTTACGTGCAATTAATCTGATACCATTTAGGTTTATATTTTCTGACCGGATTGATAAACTACATTGGGGTCATTCCGTGTCAAGTGGACCAGTTTTAAAAATCGTCCCCACTCGACGTTCTCCGATTTTGCTGAAAATTTATAAGGATGTACATGTATGTTTGAAAAGAGGTTCTGTAAATTTTTAGGGCCAGATCTCAAATACATTGGGCACTGTTGACCTTTCACTGGAGGCCCCCACCAAGCCTGCGGCTTCAGCTAAGAGGATTTTGCAAACTTTGGCACATAGCCATTAGAGTTCTATACTGGCTATGATGCTGAAATTTGGCATACTAGCTCAACTTTTGCTGCTAAACACGATAAAATGATTACCGGCTATGACAAAACAATATTTCGGCCGCAATTTTGTGTCAAAGTAGCTTGCAAAACGCCTCGCATAAAATTTATGCCAAACTTTGCCCATATACAACTCAAGACCAAAAACCAATAGGAACTGGTGCTTTACCCTGTACAACAAACATCTACATGACTTTGCATTGCTGCAATATCACGGTCAAAGCATATGTATTTGTGGAAATATTCACACCCACATATGATGACAAACTTAAAAAAAACGAATTTTACCTATTTTTAGGTCAAATTTCCCAAAAAGGGTACCCCTAAAATATATTAATTCTGTTATCATTTGAAAGAGCACATTTTTCTCTACAAGGATCATTGGGGTTTTTTTTGGAGTCTCTCCATTTAAGAAAAGAAAAATGCCACTGAACATGGTGTTATTTATTAATACGCAATGAATGGTAACTGCACTATT
The DNA here is from genome assembly GCF_048569485.1 of Anomaloglossus baeobatrachus. Taxonomy (NCBI): domain Eukaryota; kingdom Metazoa; phylum Chordata; class Amphibia; order Anura; family Aromobatidae; genus Anomaloglossus; species Anomaloglossus baeobatrachus. The sequence goes on from NC_134355.1 coordinate 53,887,848, forward strand.
CAAACCCTTGCGTTGGTCCATGGTGGTTATACCACAACCAATTCCCTAAGAATTGGTATTATAATCCTATTAAGAATTGTAATAATGCTGTCTTTTGAGAATTGGCAGCCCCATCGCCTAGGAGCCATGGCCGATAGCCGTGCAAGGCAAGTCGCGGGTGGTCTCTTTATCGCAGGTTCCAAAGCCTGAGGGTGGGTGTCTTTGCCTAGGATCCCAAGCCTAATATTGGGTGTCTTTTGTTGGTTCCCAAGCCATAATGTTCAGTCTAAGTAAGTGGTCTGGAATTGTTGCTGAATTTGCAACATAATGGGTTCAGAGAAGCTGTATTGTCGGCCCATTGCTGTTGCAGCTGGTGCTGGAATTATTGCAATGATCGACTGCTCGGGAATCCAGCATGTATCATTTCTCACAGGCCAGTGAAAGAAGCTAGCTGCTCCATGAGGATGCATAAAATGTATTAATGCATCATGGTCGTCGACTGAAATTTCAGAAATATTTCCAATCCACCAGTTCCTATGGTAAATGCAGGCAATGTATGGCCCTGGCTGCAGGTTTGCAATTGGCACAAAAGGCATTTCTGATCTGACAGATCCATCTACATGGGCAATGAAAGATGAAGGGTCATTTCACACCCTTGAAATGTGAATCTTTTTGTCATCAATTTCATTCTCCATCACTAAAAAATAAATAATATATGCATTAAAATGTAACAATAGTCAATAGGTTTATAGGTTTTTGATTATAATAGACTTTGCTAGCAACAATACAACTCTGTAACATGTGATAAGAATCTGAAAATCAAACACAAAATCAATGCATTACGCGTATAAATAACACCATGTTCAGTGGCATTTTTCTTTTCTTAAATGGAGAGACTCCAAAAAACCCCCAATGATCCTTGTAGAGAAAAATGTGCTCTTTCAAATGATAACAGAATTAATCTATTTTAGGGGTACCCTTTTTGGGAAATTTGACCTAAAAATAGGTAAAATTTGTTTTTTTTAAGTTTTTCATCATATGTGGGTGTGAATATTTCCACAAATACATATGCTTTGACCGTGATATTGCAGCAATGCAAAGTCATGAAGATGTTTGTTGTACAGGGTAAAGCACCAGTTCCTATTGGTTTTTGGTCTTGAGTTATATATGGGCAAAGTTTGGCATAAATTTTATGTCAGGCGTTTTGCAAGCTACTTTGACACAAAATTGCGGCCGAAATATTGTTTTGTCATAGCCGGTAATAATTTTATCGCGTTTAGCAGCAAAAGTTGAGCTAGTATGCCAAATTTCAGCATCATAGCCAGTATAGAACTCTAATGGCTATGTGCCAAAGTTTGCAAAATCCTCTTAGCTGAAGCCGCAGGCTTGGGGGGGGCCTCCAGTGAAAGGTCAACAGTGCCCAATCTATTTGAGCTCTGGCCCTAAAAATTTACAGAACCTCTTTTCAAACATACATGTACATCCTTATAAATTTTCAGCAAAATCGGAGAACGTCGAGTGGGGACCACTGGTCCACTTGACACGGAATGACCCATTGATTGCATCACATGGTAACTCGGTCTGGTCCTTTGTATCTTTCAGTAAGGTGGTGTCTATGGATCAGAACAAGCCGCTCATCATTCCAGCTGGATCCGATTCCTTAAGTCAGATTGGTACGATGTGTTTCATTCTTTAATCTGTATGTTTGGTGAAATCTCTACTTCTGGTTGTGTTCACATAATTTTAACCCCTTCATTACATTTTCTGTATATGTATGATGCATGTCGGGTGTAAGTATGAGGCGCAGGCTCTGGGTCTAAGCTCCGATCACTGCTCTTAACCCCTTAAATGCTGCAGTCAGTCTCTGGCAGCGCCATGAAGGCATACCATTTCAGTCATCTATTTCCCTCCACCTTTTCCCTGGTGATGCCAATGCAAGGGCCCGATGGTTTACCATGGCAGCTGGGTGCCTCCTGAAAGCCCCCTTAGCTGCTGTGTTGACACCCCTGTGTGCCACTGTAAGGGCCCCCTTGGCTGCTGTGTTGACACTTCTGTGTGCCCGCTGTAAGGGCCGCCGTGGCTGCTGTGTTGACACTCCTGTGTGCCGCTGTAAGGGCCGCCATGGCTGCTGTGTTGACACTCCTGTGTGCCGCTGTAAGGGCTGCCTTGGCTGCTGTGTTGACACTCCTGTGTGCCACTGTAAGGGCTGCCTTGGCTGCTGTGTTGACACTCCTGTGTGCCACTGTAAGGGCCGCCTTGGCTGCTGTGTTGACACTCCTGTGTGCCACTGTAAGGGCCGCCTTGGCTGCTGTGTTGACACTCCTGTGTGCCACTGTAAGGGCCGCCATGGCTGCTGTGTTGACACTCCTGTGTGCCACTGTAAGGGCCGCCTTGGCTGCTGTGTTGACCCTCCTGTGTGCCACTGTAAGGGCCGCCTTGGCTGCTGTGTTGACACTCCTGTGTGCCGCTGTAAGGGCCGCCATGGCTGCTGTGTTGACACTCCTGTGTGCCACTGTAAGGGCCGCCTTGGCTGCTGTGTTGACACCCCTGTGTTCCACTGTAAGGGCCGCCTTGGCTGCTGTGTTGACACCCCTGTGTGCCGCTGTAAGGTCCGCGTTGGCTGCTGTGTTGACACTCCTGTGTGCCACTGTAAGGGCCGCCATGGCTGCTGTGTTGATACTCCTGTCTGCCACTGTAAGGGCCGCCTTGGCTGCTGTGTTGACACTCCTGTGTGCCGCTGTAAGGGCCGCCATGGCTGCTCTGTTGACACTCCTGTGTGCCACTGTAAGGGCCGCCTTGGCTGCTGTGTTGACACCCCTGTGTGCCACTGTAAGGGCCGCCTTGGCTGCTGTGTTGACACCCCTGTGTGCCACTGTAAGGGCCGCCTTGGCTGCTGTGTTGACACCCCTGTGTGCCACTGTAAGGGCCGCCTTGGCTGCTGTGTTGACACTCCTTTGTGCCGCTGTAAGGGCCGCCTTGGCTGCCGTGTTGACACTCCTGTGTGCCACTGTAAGGGCCGCCTTGGCTGCTGTGTTGACACTCCTGTGTGCCTCTGTAAGGGCTGCCATGGCTGCTGTGTTGACACTCCTGTGTGCCACTGTAAGGGCCGCCTTGGCTGCTGTGTTGACACTCCTGTGTGCCACTGTAAGGGCCGCCTTGGCTGCTGTGTTGACACTCCTGTGTGCCGCTGTAAGGGCCGCCATGGCTGCTGTGTTGACACTCCTGTGTGCCACTGTAAGGGCCGCCTTGGCTGCTGTGTTGACACCCCTGTGTTCCACTGTAAGGGCCGCCTTGGCTGCTGTGTTGACACCCCTGTGTGCCGCTGTAAGGGCCGCGTTGGCTGCTGTGTTGACACTCCTGTGTGCCACTGTAAGGGCCGCCATGGCTGCTGTGTTGACACTCCTGTGTGCCACTGTAAGGGCCGCCTTGGCTGCTGTGTTGACACTCCTGTGTGCCGCTGTAAGGGCCGCCATGGCTGCTGTGTTGACACTCCTGTGTGCCACTGTAAGGGCCGCCTTGGCTGCTGTGTTGACACCCCTGTGTTCCACTGTAAGGGCCGCCTTGGCTGCTGTGTTGACACCCCTGTGTGCCGCTGTAAGGGCCGCGTTGGCTGCTGTGTTGACACTCCTGTGTGCCACTGTAAGGGCCGCCATGGCTGCTGTGTTGATACTCCTGTCTGCCACTGTAAGGGCCGCCTTGGCTGCTGTGTTGACACTCCTGTGTGCCGCTGTAAGGGCCGCCATGGCTGCTCTGTTGACACTCCTGTGTGCCACTGTAAGGGCCGCCTTGGCTGCTGTGTTGACACCCCTGTGTGCCACTGTAAGGGCCGCCTTGGCTGCTGTGTTGACACCCCTGTGTGCCACTGTAAGGGCCGCCTTGGCTGCTGTGTTGACACCCCTGTGTGCCACTGTAAGGGCCGCCTTGGCTGCTGTGTTGACACTCCTTTGTGCCGCTGTAAGGGCCGCCTTGGCTGCCGTGTTGACACTCCTGTGTGCCACTGTAAGGGCCGCCTTGGCTGCTGTGTTGACACTCCTGTGTGCCACTGTAAGGGCTGCCATGGCTGCTGTGTTGACACTCCTGTGTGCCACTGTAAGGGCCGCCTTGGCTGCTGTGTTGACACTCCTGTGTGCCACTGTAAGGGCCGCCTTGGCTGCTGTGTTGACACTCCTGTGTGCCGCTGTAAGGGCCGCCATGGCTGCTGTGTCGACACTCCTGTGTGCCACTGTAAGGGCCGCCTTGGCTGCTGTGTTGACACCCCTGTGTTCCACTGTAAGGGCCGCCTTGGCTGCTGTGTTGACACCCCTGTGTGCCGCTGTAAGGGCCGCGTTGGCTGCTGTGTTGACACTCCTGTGTGCCACTGTAAGGGCCACCATGGCTGCTGTGTTGATACTCCTGTCTGCCACTGTAAGGGCCGCCTTGGCTGCTGTGTTGACACTCCTGTGTGCCGCTGTAAGGGCCGCCATGGCTGCTGTGTTGACACTCCTGTGTGCCACTGTAAGGGCCGCCTTGGCTGCTGTGTTGACACCCCTGTGTGCCACTGTAAGGGCCGCCTTGGCTGCTGTGTTGACACCCCTGTGTGCCACTGTAAGGGCCGCCTTGGCTGCTGTGTTGACACCCCTGTGTGCCACTGTAAGGGCCGCCTTGGCTGCTGTGTTGACACTCCTTTGTGCCGCTGTAAGGGCCGCCTTGGCTGCCGTGTTGACACTCCTGTGTGCCACTGTAAGGGCCGCCTTGGCTGCTGTGTTGACACTCCTTTGTGCCGCTGTAAGGGCCGCCTTGGCTGCTGTGTTGACACCCCTGTGTGCCACTGTAAGGGCCGCCTTGGCTGCTGTGTTGACACTCCTTTGTGCCGCTGTAAGGGCCGCCTTGGCTGCTGTGTTGACACCCCTGTGTGCCACTGTAAGGGCCGCCTTGGCTGCTGTGTTGACACTCCTGTGTGCCGCTGTAAGGGCCGCCTTGGCTGCTGTGTTGACACCCCTGTGTGCCACTGTAAGGGCCGCCTTGGCTGCTGTGTTGACACCCCTGTGTGCCACTGTAAGGGCCGCCTTGGCTGCTGTGTTGACACTCCTTTGTTCCGCTGTAAGGGCCGCCTTGGCTGCTGTGTTGACACTCCTGTGTGCCACTGCCCCCTCAAGTTATTGGGGCTTGGCTGTCGGACCCCCTCAGAGCTGATAGTGATGACCTATCCTTTGCATATGTAGTAGAGCATTCCAAGCTTACCAATGTTTTCTTACCTAGGAACCCCTCCTGCCTCTGACGGTGACCTGAGACAGGTTAGCGCCCGATCACCCATGGAGCTATGGAAGAAAACATACGCGAGAGCGTTCCCTCCAGAGGTAATACAATTGGAGCCCTGTTAATTGCAAGGAACAACTGTATGGACCATAGTAACAGTGAAATTGAGAAATCTGAATGACATACATTGTAGTTAGTTACCGCTACAGATAAAACTGCTACGCTTGGGTATACAGAGCGCAAGGGGAAGAACATGGCATAAGAACTCAAAGAGCAGCAAAGATAGGCTTTCCTGTGTCACGCTGACCCCCAGGCCCTGCACTACATAAAGAAGGGAATTTTGTTTACTTACCGTAAATTCCTTTTCTTCTAGCTCCTATTGGGAGACCCAGACAATTGGGTGTATAGCTTCTGCCTCCGGAGGCCACACAAAGTATTACACTTTAAAAGTGTAACCCCTCCCCTCTGCCTATACACCCTCCCGTGCATCACGGGCTCCTCAGTTTTGGTGCAAAAGCAGGAAGGAGGAAACTTATAAATTGGTCTAAGGTAAATTCAATCCGAAGGATGTTCGGAGAACTGAACCATGAACCAAAAGAACAATTCAACATGAACAACATGTGTACACAAAAGAACAACCAGCCCGAAGGGCACAGGGGCGGGTGCTGGGTCTCCCAATAGGAGCTAGAAGAAAAGGAATTTACGGTAAGTAAACAAAATTCCCTTCTTCTTTGTCGCTCCATTGGGAGACCCAGACAATTGGGACGTCCAAAAGCAGTCCCTGGGTGGGTAAAAGAATACCTCGATAAAAAAGAGCCGAAACGGCCCCCTCTTACAGGTGGGCAACCGCCGCCTGAAGGACTCGCCTACCTAGACTGGCGTCTGCCGAAGCATAGGTATGCACCTGATAGAGTTTCGTGAAAGTGTGCAGACTAGACCAGGTAGCTGCCTGACACACCTGCTGAGCCGTAGCCCGGTGCCGCAATGCCCAGGACGCACCCACGGCTCTGGTAGAATGGGCTTTTAGCCCTGAAGGAAGCGGAAGCCCAGAAGAACGGTAGGCTTCAAGAATCGGTTCCTTGATCCACCGAGCCAAGGTTGACTTGGAAGCCTGCGAACTCTTACGCTGGCCAGCGACAAGGACAAGAGCGCATCTGAACGACGCAGGGGCGCCGTGCGAGACACGTAGAACCGGAGTGCTCTCACCAGATCCAAAGACTGCAAATCCTTTTCACATTGGTGAATTGGATTAGGGCAAAATGAAGGTAAGGAGATATCCTGATTGAGATGAAAAGGGGATACCACCTTAGGGAGAAATTCCGGGACAGGACGCAGAACCACCTTATCCTTGTGAAAAACCAGGAAGGAGGCTTTGCCTGACAGCGCTGCAAGCTCCAACACTCTTCGGAGTGATGTAATCCTGAAGACGCTAGGAGCCAGGACTCAATGGCCACACAGTCAGGTTGAGGGCCACAGAATTCAGATGGAAAAATGGCCCTTGTGACAGCAAGTCTGGGCGGTCTGGAAGTGCCCACGGTTGACCCACCGTGAGATGCCACAGATCCGGGTACCACGATCGCCTCGGCCAATCTGGAGCGACGAGAATGGCGCGACGACAGTCGGACCTGATCTTGCATAACACTCTGGGCAGCATCGCCAGAGGAGGAAATACATAAGGCAGTCGAAACTGCGACCAATCCTGAACTAATGCGTCCGCCGCCAGAGCTCTGTGATCCTGAGACCGTGCCATGAAGGCCGGGACCTTGTTGTTGTGTCGTGACGCCATGAGATCGACGTCCGGCGTTCCCCAGCGGCGACAGATCTCTCGAAACACGTCTGGGTGTAGAGACCATTCCCCCGCGTCCATGCCCTGACGACTGAGAAAATCTGCTTCCCAGTTTTCTACGCCGGGATGTAAACTGCGGAGATCGTGGAGGCTGTGGCTTCCACCCACTGCAGAATCCGCCTGACTTCCTGAAAGGCCTGACGACTGCGCGTGCCGCCCTGATGGTTGATGTATGCGACAGCAGTGGCGTTGTCCGACTGTATACGGATCTGTCTGCCCTCCAGCCACCGATGGAAGGCCAATAGGGCTAGATACACTACCCTTATCTCCAGAACATTGATCTGAAGGGAGGACTCTACCGGAGTCCAGGTTCCTTGAGCCCTGTGGTGGAGGAAAACCGCTCCCCCCCTGACAGGCTCGCGTCCGTGGTGACCACAGCCCAGGTTGGGGGTAGGAAGGATCTTCCTTGCGATAGAGAATTGGGACGGAGCCACCACTGAAGAGACGTCTTGGTTGCAAGGGACAGAGAGACGTTCCTGTCGAGGGAAGTCGACCTCCTGTCCCATTTGCGGAGAATGTCCCATTGGAGTGGCCGCAGATGGAATTGCGCGAACGGCACTGCCTCCATCGCTGCCACCATTTTCCCCAGGAAGTGCATGAGGCGCCTCAAGGGGTATGACTGACCCCGAAGAAGAGATTGCACCCCTGCCTGCAGGGAAAGCTGTTTGTCCAGCGGTAGCTTGACTACCGCTGACTGTGTATGAAACTCCATCCCGAGGTAAGTCAGTGATTGGGTCGGTGTCAACTGGGATTTTGGGAAGTTGATTATCCACCCGAACTGCTGGAGAGTCGCCAGAGCGACTGTAAGGCTGTGTTGACACGCCACCCGAGAAGGTGCCCTGACTAGGAGATCGTCTAAGTAGGGAATCACCGAGTGGCCCTGAGAGTGTAGGACCGCCACAACGGATGCTATGACTTTGGTGAACACCCGTGGGGCTGTCGCCAGGCCAAAAGGCAATGCCACGAACTGAAGGTGTTCGTCCCCGATGGCGAAACGCAAGAAGCGTTGATGTTCGGGTGCGATCGGCACATGGAGATAAGCATCCTTGATGTCGATCGATGCTAGGAAGTCTCCTTGTGACATCGAGGCGATGACCGAGCGGAGAGATTCCATCCGAAACCGTCTGGTGCTCACATGTCTGTTGAGCAGTTTGAGGTCCAGAATGGGACGGAATGATCCGTCCTTCTTTGGCACCACAAACAAGTTGGAGTAAAAGCCGCGACCATGTTCCTGAGGGGGAACAGGGATCACAACTCCCTCTGTCTTCAGAGTGGCCACTGCCTGAAAAAGTGCGTCGGCCCGAGCGGGGGGCGGAGAGGTTCTGAAGAAACGAGTCTGAGGACGAGAGCTGAACTCTATCCTGTAACCGTGAGACAGAATGTCTCTCACCCATCGGTCTTGAACATGTGGCCACCAGGCGCCGCAAAAGCGGGAGAGCCTGCCACCGACCGAGGATGCGGTTCGGGGATGCCGAGAGTCATGAGGAGGCCGCCTGGAGGCAGCGCCTCCGGCGGCCTTTTGGGGGCGTGACTTAGACCGCCACGCATAGGAGTTCCTCTGGCCTTTCTCCGGCCTGCTGGACGAAGCGGATTGGGACTTGGCGGAGGGACGAAAGGACCGAAACCTCGATTGAATTTTCCGTTGCTGAGGTTTCTTAGGTTTGGACTGGGGTAAGGAGGAGTCCTTTCCCTTGGATTCCTTAATAATCTCATCCAATCGTTCGCCAAACAATCGGTCGCCAGAAAACGGCAAACCGGTTAAGAACCTCTTGGAGGCCGAGTCTGCCTTCCATTCGCGCAGCCACATGGCCCTGCGGACTGCCACAGAATTGGCGGATGCCACCGCTGTACGGCTAGCAGAATCTAGGACTGCGTTCATGGCGTAGGAAGAAAAAGCTGACGCCTGAGAGGTCAAAGACGCAACCTGCGGAGCAGAATTACGTGTAACCGCATTAATCTCAGCCAGACAAGCTGAGATAGCTTGTAGTGCCCACACGGCTGCAAAAGCCGGGGCAAAAAACGCGCCCGTGGCTTCATAGATGGATTTCATCAGGAGCTCTATCTGCCTGTCAGTGGCATCCTTTAGCGATGAGCCATCTGCCACCGATACCACAGATCTAGCCGCCAATCTAGAGACTGGAGGATCCACCTTGGGACACTGAGCCCAACCCTTAACTACGTCAGAGGGGAAGGGGTAACGTGTGTCAGTAAGGCGCTTAGTAAAGCGCTTGTCCGGAACCGCTCTGGGCTTCTGGACAGCATCTCTGAAGTTAGAGTGATCGAAAAACGCACTACGTGTACGTTTGGGGAACCTAAACTGGTGTTTCTCCTGCTGAGAAGCCGACTCCTCTACAGGTGGAGACGAGGGAGACAGATCTAACACCTGGTTGATGGACGAGATAAGATCATTCACTAAGGCGTCCCCTTCAGGTGTATCAAGATTGAGGGCAACGTCAGGTTCAGAGCCCTGAGCTGCGACGTCCGCCTCGTCCTCCAGAGAGTCCTCGAGCTGGGAACCCGAGCAGCGTGAAGAAGTCGGGGAAGATTCCCAGCGAGCCCGCTTAGCCTGTCTAGGACTGTGGTCCGGGCAGGAGTCCTCCACGTGGGACCTAGGGCCCAACCTGGGAGCGCGCTGCGGCACGGACCGAAAGGGGCCTGGAGGCGACGAGCTAACGGGGACCGGGGCCTGTGTAAGGACCGGTCTGGACTGCAAAGCTTCTAGCAGCTTGGCAGACCATTTGTCCATAGACTGAGCCATGGATTGTGAAAGTGACTCAGAGAGTTTCTCAGCAAACGCAGCAAACTCTGTCCCTGCCGCCTGGACAGGGGGAGCAGGGGGGTCTACATGAGCCGAGGGGCCCACTAGTGACCGAGGCTCCGGCTGAGCAAGCGAAACAGGGGTCGAGCATTGCTCACAGTGAGGGTAGGTGGAACCCGCAGGTAACATAGCCGCACAAGAGGTACAGGTCGCAAAAAAAAACCCTGTGCCTTAGCACCTTTGCTCCTTGTGGACGACATGCTGTTGTCTCCTAGGAGAGTGATCACTGAGGGTATATGGGAAGGGGTATACAGCCCGACCGAACAGAAATATGTATATAAATACGTATCTATTCCGGAACCCTGGGGGGGACCAGCCCCGGGTGACCGGTGTGGCTGACCGACCGCTAAAAAGCGGAGTGTGTGTCCTCCAGATTCCCTGCCTTAGGTCTCCCAGAGCTGCAGAGCTCTTCTCTGATAATCCTCCACCGGCAGAATGCCAAAAACATGGCTGCCGGAGCTCTTAGGGGAGGAGTGGAGCCGTGGGCAGTGCTAGAAAAGTGCGGGAATCTGGGGTCCCCACAGTGATCAGTGAGGAGGGAGGAAACATACAGGATGCTCCGGCCCTCACAGCCGACGTCAGGCCGGCCGTCCCGCCCTTACCCCTGACAGGCAGGCCCGGGGGCGGGATTTTTGCTACTAGGCCGCGATGAAGCCGGGGACTAAATTTAAGACCGCGGCCGACAAGCAGGCGCGGTCGGCGCGGAAGTCCGCCGGTCTTCACAAATCAGCAGCTGCTGCAGCGTCCGGGAAGAAGGCACTCCATGCACAATCCCCATGGGGACACAGAGTACCTTATAGATGCAGGGCCCGGTCCCTGAGGATGGGTAGACTCCTGTCCAGCAGATTCCCACAGGGGCTGCGGAGGGAGTCCGGTCCCAGTGAATGGATGACCGGTCAGGATCCCACTTCTCCCAGAGCCACTAAGGGATGGTGAAGGAAAACGGCATGAGGCTCCGGCCTTTGTACCCGCAATGGGTACCTCAACCTTAACAGCACCGCCGACATAGTGGGGTGAGAAGGGAACATGCCGGGGGCCCCGTAAGGGCCCTCTTTTCTTCCAACCGACATAACTAAGTTGAGAATGCATGAGTGGATGTGTGCCTCCTTCCACACAAAGCATAAAACTGAGGAGCCCGTGATGCACGGGAGGGTGTATAGGCAGAGGGGAGGGGTTACACTTTTAAAGTGTAATACTTTGTGTGGCCTCCGGAGGCAGAAGCTATACACCCAATTGTCTGGGTCTCCCAATGGAGCGACAAAGAAACTCTGTTTTAAAAACTATGAAAAAAAACCCCCAAAAGTTAAAATCACCTGCCATTTGCCCCATGGAAAATATAAGCTAAAAAAAAATTAAAACATACACATATTTGGTATTGCTGCATTCAGAAACGCGCAATCTATCAAAAGATAAAATCAGTTAATCTGATAGGTACACAGCGTGGCGAGAAAAAGTTTCCAAACACCAACATTTCGTTATTTGGTTGTTGCAATTTTTTTTAAAAATGCAATAATAGTCAATCAAAACATCGCATCTGCACAAAAACTGTATCATTACAAATGTCAGCTCAAGATGCAAAAAATAGGCCATCACTGAGCCCCAGATCCCAAAAAATGAGAACGCTACAGGTCTCGGAAAATAAAGTACAACTTGTCCTGCAAAAAAAAAAACAAGCCCTCATATGGCAAAATTGACGGAAAAATAAAAAAGATATGGCTCTTGGAAGAAGGGGAGGAAAAGGTGAAAATGAAAAACGGAAGATCGCCTGGGGGTGAAAGGGTTAAATGGTTAATTGCGGTTTCACCCACCCATTTTACTGTTGTATTTTCTTTTGTATTTTTTTGATTTTTCGTCCAAAATCAGATCTTTAGAATTTTTCCATCCACGAGGAACGGCCAGGGCAGCAGATGATACAAAGCCTTCTAATGAAGCATCAGAGCTATCGCTTGTGCGGCCAATCTGATTATAGCTTTATAGTATAATTAAAGTCATTAGATTTATTGTGGGCCTAATTGTGCACCGCCATAAACCTCAGGTCATCATGTCTATTTCAAGGCTTATTTGTATCAGTGTAGAAACTCTGGCTGCAGGTGATATTTCAGCAAAGCGACACTTCTGGGGACTTTACACGCAGCGATATTGCTAACGAGATGTCGTTGGGGTCACGGAATTCGTGACGCACATCCGGCCTCATTTGCGACGTCGTTGCGTGTGAAACATACGAACAACCGCTAACGATCAAAAATACTCACCTAATCGTTGATTGTTGACACGTCGTTCTAATCCCAAATATCGTTGCTGTTGCAGGACGCAGGTTGTTCGTCGTTCCTGAGGCAGCACACATCGCTACATGTGACACCCCAGTAACGATGAACGACACCTTACCTGCGTCCTCCAGCAACGAGGTGGGCGTCACTTTTTTTCAGCTGCTCTCTGCCCCTCCGCTTCTATTGGACAGCTGCCGTGTGACGTCACTGTGACGCCGCACGAACCGCCCCCTTAGAAAGGAGGCGGTTCGCCGGCCACAGCAACGTCGCTAGGCAGGTAAGTACGTGTGACGGGTCCTAGCGATGTTGTGCGCCATGGGCAGCGATTTGCCTGTGACGCACAACCGATGGGGGCGGGTGCTTTCACCAGCGACATCGCTACCGATGTCGCTGCGTGTAAAGCAGCCTTTTGGCCGGTTTCACATCTCCGGTATTTTTCCGGAAGCCGGATCCGGCACACATGCAGTACAATTACATTCATTTACAGTGGAGGCACGACACCATGCGGTTGTGTGCTTCATGCACAACTACATGTGTCGCGCTTCCACTGTAAATGAATGCAACTGTACTGCATGTGTGTCGGATACGGCTTCCGGCAAAATACCGGAGATGTGAAACCGCCCTTACATGTAGTAAGTACCTGGGCATAATTGTGATATGGGTCGTTATGCGGTTATCACATGTCCGTTGGGACGTTCCTGTTTTCTATTCTGTTTCTGACCAGACAGATGGAATTAGTGATCTGTTCCACCAGTTCTGCAAATAGGAGCAGAGGAGCCCCACTGGTTATTGTGGGGGGGCGGCCTAATATCCGTTTCATCAAAAGGAATAAAAAGTTCTGCATGCAGTTCTTTCTTTGCCATTCTAAAAAAATAGAACCCAGACGGACCCCTTAATAATCAATGGGCCCCTTTGCATCCATTTGCAGAACCAAAGCAACGGATCACTAATTCCTTCTCTCTGGTCCTAATACAGAATCTCCAATCTCTTATGTGAATAGAGGCTTATTTGGAATTTGCATTATTTATATGGGGGCAGCTGAAAGCAGCAGGTTCCTGCAACTAAATTATCGCAACACATAACACAACTAAAGCAAGATGCCCAACCTTAATTTATCATCGGACCGACCAACCTCCCCATAAAGAGAGCGCCGTAGAAGCAATTACTTATCAGTAACTGTTACAGATGATTTATCATCTACGTACATGATAAGACTGTATATGGAGGTCAATGACCCACAGTTACCCACACTGTGTAGTGGATTTGACATGAAAAGCAGAATATTATTAAATACACATTAGTAAGGAAATTAATTTATATGTCTTAAGCCGCCATGCACCTCAGACTAACATTTGACTAACCCACTATTATCGATGGGTTCAGCTGATATGTACAGTCATGGCCAAAAGTTTTGGGAATGACACAAATAAAGAGAATTTTGTTTACTTACCGTAAATTATTTTTCTTATAGTTCCGTCTTGGGAGACCCAGACCATGGGTGTTTAGCTTCTGTCTCCAGAGGACACACAAAGTACTACACTTAAAGTGTAGCTCCTCCCTCTGAGCTTATACACCCCCTGGAGAACCAGATCTAGCCAGTTTAGTGCAAAAGCTGAAGGAGAATAGCCACCCACAAATAAAAACAGAGCAAAAACCGGAACAACCGGAGACTCTGTCATCAACAACAGCCGGTGAAAACACGCGGAACAAGAAATTGCCAACAGGCAACAGGGAGGGTGCTGGGTCTCCCAATACGGAACTATAAGAAAAAGAATTTACGGTAAGTAAACAAAATTCTCTTTTTCTTTATCGTTCCTATGGGAGACCCAGACCATGGGACGTCTCAAAGCAGTCCATGGGTGGGAAATAAACAGAAAAACTAAGAAGTAGGCAGAACCTAACTTCACAAATGGGAGACAGCCGCCTAAAGGATGCGTCTGCCCAAGCTCGCATCTGCCGAAGCATGAGCATGCACTTGGTAGTGCTTCGAAAAGGTATGCAGGCTAGTCCAAGTGGCAGCCTGACAGACTTGTTGAGCCGTAGCCTGGTGCCTGAAAGCCCAAGAGGCACCGACAGCTCTGGTCGAGTGTGCCTTGATCCCCGGCGGGGGAGGCACCTGAGAACACTGGTAGGCGTCCCAAATGGTCGACCTAATCCAACGGGCTAAGGTCGGCTTAGAAGCAGAGAGGCCCTTGCGCCGACCTGTGGTTAGCATAAAAAGAGAAGTGCACCGCCTATGAGCAGCGGTGCGAGACAGATAGATCCGGAGAGCACGCACCAGATCCAGGGTATGCAGCGCTTTTTCAAAGCGATGAACAGGAGCCGGACAAAAGGAAGGTAGGGTAATGTCCTGGTTAAGGTGGAAAGGAGAGACCACCTTAGGAAGAAAGTCCGGAGTCGGATGAAGAACCACCTTGTCTTGATGAAAAACCAAAAAAGGTGACTCCGAAGAGAGCGCAACCAAATCGGAGACTCTCCTGAGGGAAGTTATGGCCACTAGAAAGACCACTTTCTGTGAAAGCCGAAACAAAGAAACCTCCCTAAGAGGCTCAAAAGGGGGTTTCTGCAAAACCGTGAGAACCAAATTGAGGTCCCAGGGATCCAAGGGCCGCCGGTAAGGCGGAATGATGTGAGACGCGCCCTGCATGAAGGTGCGGACCTGAGCCAGCCGAACGAGACGCCGCTGGAACAGCACTGACAGAGCTGAGACTTGTCCCTTGAGAGAGTTGAGGGACAGTCCCAGATGCAGACCGGACTGTAGAAAGGACAGAAGGGTCGGCAAGGAAAATGGCCAAGGAGGATGGCCGGAAGAGCGACACCAGGACAGGAAAATTTTCCAAGTCCTATGATAGATCTTGGCGGAGGAAGACTTACGGGCCCGAGTCATAGTGGAGATGACTTCAGGAGGGATACCAGAAGCCGTCAAGATGCAGGACTCAAGAGCCACGCCGTCAATTTGAGAGCCGCAGAATTCAGGCGGAAAAACGAACCTTGTGAGAGAAGGTCTGGACGGTCCGGAAGATGCCACGGCACCTCTACGGACAGATGGAGCAGGTCTGGGTACCAAGCTCGCCTGGGCCAGTCTGGAGCAATGAGAATGACTCGACGGCCCTCCATTCTGATCTTGCGCAGGACTCTGGGCAAGAGAGCTAGAGGGGGAAACACGTAGGACAGACGAAACTGGGACCAGTCTGGGACCAGAGCGTCCGCGGTGAATGCCTGAGGATCGTGGGAGCGAGCCACGTAAACGGGAACTTTGTTGTTGTGACGGGATGCCATTAGGTCCACGTCCGGAGTGCCCCATTTGCGGCAGATTGACTGAAAAACTGCCGGGTGCAGGGACCACTCGCCACTGTCCACGGTTTGACGGCTGAGATAATCTGCCTCCCAGTTTTCCACGCCTGGGATGTGGACTGCGGATATGGTGGACTTGGAGTCCTCCGCCCATTAAAGGATGCGTTGTACCTCCAACATTGCCAGGCGGCTGCGTGTCCCGCCTTGGTGATTGATGTAGGCAACCGCTGTCGCGTTGTCCGACTGGACTCGGATGTGCCTGCCCGCCAGCAGATGGTGAAAAGCTAGGAGAGCCAGAAGTACGGCTCTGGTTTCCAGCACATTGATCGAAAGGGCTGATTCGGACGGAGTCCAAGTGCCCTGCGCTCGGTGGTGGAGACATACCGCTCCCCAGCCGGATAGACTGGCATCCGTGGTGAGGATCACCCAGGACGGGGCCAGAAAGGAGCGCCCCTGGGACAGAGAGAGGGGCCGAAGCCACCACTGAAGAGAGCTCCTGGTCTGTGGCGACAGAGCCACTAACCTGTGCAAGGAGGAAGGCCGCTTGTCCCAGCAGCGGAGAATGTCCAGCTGCAGGGGACGCAGATGGAACTGGGCAAAGGGAACAGCCTCCATTGACACCACCATTTGACCCAGCACCTGCATCAGGCGCCTGAGGGAATAACGGCGGGGCCTCAGCAGAGAGCGCACCGCCAGTTGGAGGGACTGCTGTTTGACTAAGGGCAACTTTACAAGTGCCGGCAAAGTCTCGAACTGCATCCCTAGGTACGTGAGACTCTGGGTCGGAGTCAGAGTGGACTTGGGAAGATTGACAAGCCACCCGAATTGGGCTAGAGTGGCGAGAGTGAGCGAGACACTCCGCTGACAGTCCACGCTGGATGAAGCCTTTACCAGAAGGTCGTCCAGGTAAGGGATCACTGCCAACCCCTGTAGGTGCAGGACCGTAATCACTGCTGCCATTACCTTGGTGAATACCCGAGGAGCTGTGGCCAACCCGAAGGGGAGAGCCACGAATTGGAAATGTTCCTCTCCGATTGCAAAACGTAGCCAACGCTGGTGTGAAACTGCAATTGGCACATGCAGATAGGCATCTCTGATGTCGATGGATGCCAGGAAATCCCCTTGGGTCATTGAGGCAATGACTGATCGCAGAGACTCCATGCGAAAATGCCGCACCTGAACATGCTTGTTGAGAAGCTTGAGATCCAGGATGGGCCGGAAGGAACCGTCCTTTTCGGGGACTTGGAAGAGATTTGAGTAGAAACCTCTGAACCGTTCCCGGGCGGGAACCGGTACAATTACTCCGTTGGCCTGCAAGGATGCCACGGCCTGTGAGAAGGCGGCGGCCTTGGAGCAGGGGGGAGTTGAGAGAAAAAATCTGTTTGGCGGACTGGAAGAAAATTCTATCCTGTAGCCGTGGGAGATGATATCCCTTACCCACTGATCGGAGACGTGTTGAAACCACGCGTCGCCAAAGTGAGAGAGCCTGCCACCGACTAAGGACGTTGCTGGCGCGGACAGATAGTCACGAGGAGGCTGCCTTGGTGGCAGCACCTCCTGCGGTCTTATGTGGACGCGCTTTTGGGCGCCAGTTGGATTTCTGGTCCTTGGCTGAGTTAGTGGACGAGGCCGAGGGCTTAGAGGAGGACCAGTTGGAGGAACGAAAGGAACGAAACCTCGACTGATTCCTTCCCTGGACAGGTTTCCTGGTTTTGGTTTGTGGCATGGAAGTACTCTTCCCGCCAGTAGCTTCCTTGATAATTTCATCCAGCTGTTCACCGAACAGCCGGGACCCAGCAAAAGGGAGTCCAGCAAGGTACTTCTTTGAAGAAGCATCTGCCTTCCACTCTCGAAGCCACAAGATCCTGCGGATAGCGGGGGAATTAGCCGAAGCCACCGCAGTGCGGTGAGAAGCTTCCAGCATGGCAGACATGGCATAGGACGAAAAAGTCGAAGCTTGGGAAGTTAAGGAAACCATTTCGGGCATAGATTCCCTGGCGAGGGAATGCATCCCCTCTAGAGAAGCAGAGATGGCTTTGAGAGCCCACACTGCTGCAATAGTCGGGGAGAACGAAGCCCCCGCCGCTTCATATACGGATTTGGCCAGAAGATCAATCTGGCGGTCAGTGGAATCCTTCAGAGAGGTGCCATCAGCCACCGATACAACAGTCCGGGCTGAGAGTCTAGACACCGGGGGGTCTACCTTTGGGGAATGAGCCCACTCCTTGACCACCTCAGGTGGAAAGGGAAAGCAGTCATCAGAACCACGCTTTGGGAAGCGTTTGCCAGGACAGGCCCTGGGCTTGGTCACAGCGGCCTGAAAACTGGAGTGGTAAAAGAACACTCTTTGCTCTCTTAGGCAAGGTAAACTGGTGCTTTTCTGCCAGAGAGGGCTGCTCCTCTGATACTGGCGGATTGAGATCCAGTACAGAATTAATGGACGCAATCAAGTCACTAACATCTGAGTCACTTTCGGACAGATCAATGGGGCACATGGAGTTAACCTCCGAGCCCCCCGTAAAGACATCCTCCTCGTCCTGCGAGTCAGCTCCTGAATCAGAGCCGCGGGATGAGGAAGGAGAGGGAACCCTGCGTCTCTTCTTAGAAGGACGGGGTCTGGGACCAGATGATGAATCTTCTGTGAGCTCCGGTCCTGAGAGACCCCTAGCAGCAGAGGCACCCTGTGAAAGGGGCTGATGCATGTTCAGCAAAGTCCTGGACAGAAGTCCCATGGAGTCAGCAAAAGACTGTGAGATAGACCTAGAAAAGGATTCTACCCAAGCCGGGGGTTCAGCCACAGGAACAGGGGCAGCCTGAGAGACCACTGGGGGTGATACTCCAGGCTGAGGCACCGCCAGGTTAGAGCAGGCATCACAATGTGGGAAGATGCTCGGTTCAGGCAGCAGAAGCTTACATGCAGTACATACTGAATACAGCTTTGGAGCCTTGCTCCTCGTGTGAGACATGCTGCTGGAGTGGGGGCTCTGCCAGAGAATGAACCCCAGAGAGTATAATCAGAGGTCCACAACCGGAGACTGGTTGTGGCTTACCAGACCGCTGGAGCGGTGTTGTGTGCCCTCCAGATCCCGAAGCCCGGACCCCCAAGCACAGCAACTCAGCAGAGATGCTGCAGACCAGCGCTTGCAGAGAGAACGCTGAGAAAATGGCCGCCGGAGAGAAGAGAGGGGGTGGGACTTGCTCTGAGGAGCGGGAACTGGAGGGCTATAGAGACCTGCCGTGGAGGAGGGACGCCCCAGCAGTGGGGAGTATCCAGAACGGCCGCCGGGCGGAGCCGAGCCTGTCCCTCTGCATGAGTGACATGCGAGGGCAGTGAAACCGAAACTAGGCCTCCGGCGAAGCCGGGGCCTAAATTTGAGCGGCGCGGCCGGCGCGCAGGCACCATCGGCGCGGTTGTCAGGCGACAGCCAGAGAACCCGCCGGAAATGTCATAAAACACACTCAGCACGCTCTCCCACAACAATTAAGTACAGGGACCCCCATATATAAACGTCTCAGGTACTTAGCTTGCTGAGACGCAGGGTTCCAAGTCCCTGGGGATGAGTGCTCCGGTCCGGCAGGGTCCTGAAGGGCTGCGGATGGAGACCGGTCTCCTGCCAAGCATGGAGACCGTGCTGGCTCCCACTTCAAGCCAGAGCCCAGGAGGGATGGTGAAGGAGCGCGGCATGTAAGGCTCCAGCCTTGGAAATCAACCTTAACAACACCGCCGACACAGTGGGGTGAGAAGGGACATGCCGGGAGTCCAGACTTGGACCCGCTTTTCTTCAAACTCTTTCCAAAAATCAAAAAATCAGATGAGAATGCATGTGTGGATGTATGCCTCCTGAACACAAAGCGATAAACTGGCTAGATCTGGTTCTAGATCTTATAGGAACGATAAAGAAAAAGAGAATTTTGTTTACTTACCGTAAATTCTTTTTCTTATAGTTCCGTATTGGGAGACCAAGCTCCCTCCCTGTTGCCTGTTGGCAATTTCTTGTTCCGCGTGTTATCACCGGCTGTTGTTGTGGACAGAGTCTCCGGTTGTTCCGGTTCTTGCTCTGTTTTACTTGTGGGTGGCTATTCTCCTTCAGCTTTTGCACTAAACTGGCTAGATCTGGTTCTCCAGGGGGTGTATAAGCTCAGAGGGAGGAGCTACACTTTTAAGTGTAGTACTTTGTGTGTCCTCCGGAGGCAGAAGCTAAACACCCATGGTCTGGGTCTCCCATAGGAACGATAAAGAAATTATTTTTTTACAAAGTCTACTTCTTCAGTTTTTCTAATGGCAATTTGCATATACTCTAGAATGTCATAAAGAGTGATCAGCTTAACAGCAATTACTTGCAAAGTCAATATTGGCTAAGAAAATGAACTTTAACCCCCAAAACACATTTCAACATCATTGCATTCCTGCCTTAAAAGGAGCAGCTAACATTGTTTTAGTGATTGTTCCATTAACACAGGTGTGGGTGTTGATGAGGACAGGGCTGGCGATCAATCAGTCATGATTGACTGGACACTTTAAAAGGAGGCTGGTGCTTGGTATCATTGTTTCTCTTCAGTTAACCATGGTTATCTCTAAAGAAACATGTGCAGCCATCATTGCTCTGCACAAAAATGGCCTAACAGGGAAGAGTATCGCAGCTACAAAGATTGCACCTCAGTCAACAATCTATCGCATCATCAAGAACTTCAAGGAGAGAGCTTCCATTGTTGCCAAAAAGGCTCCAGGGTGCCCAAGAAGGACCAGCAAACGCCAGGACCGTATCTTAAAACTGTTTCAGCTGCTGGATCGGACTACCAGCAGTGCCGAGCTAGCTCAGCAATGGCAGCAGGCTGGTGTGAGTGCTTCTGCACGCACTGTGAGGCGGAGACTCTTTGAGCAAGGCCTGGTTTCAAGGAGGGCAGCAAAGAAGCCACTTCTCTCCAGAAAAAACATCAGGGACCGACTGATATTCTGCAAA